>NW_027206903.1:52500-144197 GCF_032191515.1 Phaenicophaeus curvirostris | reverse complement strand
GGCAGGGGGGCGTGGCCTGGGGGGCGGGGATTGGCGGCGGGGGCCATGGCGGCGCTGCGGGTGCTGGTGGGGGTGAAGCGGGTCATCGACTACGCCGTCAGGGTGCGACCCCACAGCCCCTTCCCGCCAAAACCCCCCTTCCCGCCAAAATCCCCCTTCCCGCCAAAACCCCTTTTACCCCCCCAAACCCCTTTTATCCCCAAACCCCCTTTTTACCGTCCAACCCCCCCCTGTTTCCCCCTTAAACCCCCTTTTTCCCCTCCCGAACCCCCTTTTTTCCACCCCAAACCCCCTTTTTCCCCTCCCGAACCCCCTTTTTTCCCAAAAAAACCCCCTTTTTACCCTCCAACCCCCTTTTTCCCCTCCCGAACCCCTTTTTTTCCCCCCACCCCCCTTTTTTCCCCCCCAAACCCCCTTTTGTCCCCCCCAAACCCCCTTTTTCCCCCCCAAAACCCCCACGTCCTCTCTGTGGGGTTGGTCCCAAATCCTTGAGTTCCCCCCAACCCCCCTTTTTCCCCCCCAAACCCCCTTTTTTCCCCCACAATCCCCCTTTTTTGCCCCCAACCCCCTTTTTTGCCCCCAAACCCCTTTTTTTGCCCCCAAACCCCTTTTTTCCACCGCCAAACCCCTTTTTTTCCACCCCCAAACCCCCTTTTGTCCCCCCAAACCCCCCTTTATGCCCACTGAACGCCCTTTTTTCTTCCCCAAACTCCCTTTTTAACCACCAAACCCCCTTTTTTAGCTCCCCAACCCCCTTTTTTACCCCTAAACCCCCTTTTTTACCCCTAAACCCCCTTTTTCCCCCCCCAACCCCCTTTTTTCCCCCCCAAACCCCCTTTTTACCCTCAACCCTCCTTTTTACCCCCCAAAACCCCCATGTTCTCTCTATGGGGTTAGTCCCCAACCCCCTTTTGGGCCCCCAAATCCCCTTTTTACCCCCCAAACCCCCTTTTTACCCCCCAAAACCCTCATGTCCTCTCTATAGGGTTGATCCCAACCCCCTATTTCCCCCCCCAAACCCCCCTATTTCCCCCCCCAAACCCCCCTATTTCCCCCCCCAAACCCCCTATTTCCCCCTCCAACCCCCTATTTCCCCCCCCAAACCCCCTTTTTCCCCCCCAAACCCCCCTATTTCCCCTCCAACCCCCCTATTTCCCCCTCCAACCCCCCTTTCCCCCCCCAAACCCCCTTTTTTCCCCCTCCAACCCCCTTTTCTCCCCCCCAACCCCCTTTTTCCCCCCCCAAACCCCCTATTTCCCCCCCCAACCCCCCTTTTCCCCCCCCGAACCCCCTTTTTTCCCCCCCCAGGTGCGGGTGGCCGCGGACGGGGGCTCGGTGCAGACCCAGGGGGTGAAACACTCCCTGAACCCCTTTTGCGAAATCGCCCTGGAAGAAGCCGTGCGGCTGCGGGAACGCGGGGCGGCCGCCGAGGTCATCGCCGTCAGCGTGGGCACCAAAGCCTCCCAGGTCTCATTTGGGGGGGTCCCCCAAACCCTAGGAGCCCCCCAAAACCTCCTGGGGTCCCCCCAAAACCCTAGGAGCCCCCCAAAGCACTGAGACCCCCCTCAAACCCCTGGGTTCCTGCCCTAAAATCCCATTCCCAGCTGCCTAAATCCACGATTTGGGGTCTCCCCTCAAACCTCTGGGTCCCCCCCAAATCCTTGGGATCCCCTCAAATCCTAGGAGCCCCCCAAAACCTCCTGGGGTCCCCCCAAAACCCTAGGAGCCCCCCAAAACTCCTGGAAACCCCGCAAAGCTCTGGGTTCCTTCCCCAAAATCCCATTCCCAGCTACCTAAATCCACTATTTGGGGTCCCCCCTCAAATCCTTGGGGTCCCCCAAATCCTCGGGGTCCCCCCAAAACCCTAGGAGCCCCCCCAAAACCTCCTGGGGTCCCCCCAAAACCCTAGAACCCCCCCAAAGCCCTGAGATCTCCCTCAAACCCCTGGGCTCCTGCCCTCAAATCCCATTCCCAGCTGCCTAAATCCACTATTTGGGGTCCCCCCCCAAATCCTTGGGGTCCCCCCAAATCCTAGGAGCCCCCCAAAACTCCTGGACCCCCCCAAAGCCCTGGATCCCCTCTGGGGGGGGTTGGGGTGTCCTTGGGGTCCCCTTAGGGGGGGTTATTGGGGGGGGGTCCTAGGTTTTGGGGTCCCCATGGGGTAGTTTGGGGGGGTTTTGGGGTCCCCTATGAGGGTTTGGGGGGTCCCAGGTTTTGGGGTCCCCTATAGAGGGGTTTAGGGGGGGTCCCAGGTTTTGGGGTCCCCATTGGGGGGTCCTTAAGTCCCTATATGGGGGGCCTGTGGTCCTGAGATCCCTATAGGGTTGGGGGGTCCTGGATTCTGAGGTCACTTTGGGCGTTCCCCTATGGGGGTTTGGGGGCGTCCCAGGTTTGGGGTCCCCTATAGAGGGGTTTAGGGGGATCCCAGGTTTTGGGGTCCCCGGGGGGGGTCCTTAGGTCCCTATATGGGGGGTCCCTGGTCCTGAGATCTCTATAGGGTTGGGGGGTCCTGGATTCTGGGGTCGCTGTGGGGTGGTTTGGGGGGTCCCCTGTGGGGGTTTAGGGGGGTCCCAGGTTTTGGGGTGCCCATGGGGGGTTCCTTAGGTCGCTATGGGGGGGTCCCTGGTCCCGAGATCCCTATAGGGTTGGGGGGTCCTGGATTCTGGGGTTGCTTTGGGGTGGTTTGGGGGGTCCCCTATGGGGGTTTGGGGGGGTCCCAGGTTTTGGGGTCCCCTATAGAGGGGTTGGGGGGGTCCCAGGTTTCGGGGTCCCCTATAGAGGGGTTTGGGGGGGTCCCAGGTTTTGAGGTCCCCATAGGGGGGTCATTAAGTCCCTATATGGGGGGTCCCTGGTCCTGAGATCCCTATAGGGTTGGGGGGTCCTGGATTCTGGGGTCGCTTTGGGGTGGTTTGGGGGGTCCCCTATGGGGCTTTGGGGGGGTCCCAGGATTTGGGGTCCCCTATAGAGGGGTTTAGGGGGGGTCCCAGGTTTTGGGGTGCCCATGGGGGGTTCCTTAGGTCCCTATGGGGGGGTCCCTGGTCCTGAGATCCCTATAGGGTTGGGGGGTCCTGGGTTCTGGGGTCGCTTTAGGGAGTCCTCTATGGGGGTTTGGGGGGGTCCCAGGTTTCGGGGTCCCCTACAGAGGGGTTTGGGGGGGTCCCAGGTTTTGGGGTGCCCATGGGGGAGTCCTTAGGTCCCTATGGGGGGGTCCCTGGTCCTGAGATCCCTATAGGGTTGGGGGGTCCTGGATTCTGGGGTGGTTTGGGGGGTCCCCTATGGGGGTTTGGGGGGGTCCCAGGTTTCGGGGTCCCCTCTGGTGACCCCCCCTCTTCTCCAGGAGACGCTGCGCACGGCTCTGGCTGTGGGGGCTGACCGAGCGGTGCTGGCCGAGACCCCCGAGGGGTCGGTTCTGGGGCCCCGGGAGGTGGCGCTGGCGCTGGCCGGGCTGGTGCGGCGCCTGGAGCCCCAGCTCGTGCTGCTGGGCAAGCAGGTCAGACCCTATAGAGCCCCTATAGAGCCCCTAGAGAATCCTAGGGAGCCCCTATAGTGCCCTAGGGAGCCCCTATAGTGCCCTAGGGAACACCCGTGGAACCCCATAGTGCCCAAGGGAGCCCCCATAGTGCCCAAGGGAGCCCCCATAGTGCCCTGTGGAGCTCCTATGGAACCCTATAGTGCCCGAGGGAGCCCCTACAGTGCCCTATGGAGCTGCTATGGAACCCTATAGTGCCCTATGCATCTCCTATGGAACCCTATAGTACCCTAGGGAGCCCCTATAGTGCCCTAGGGAGCCCCTATGGAACCCTGTAGTGCCCTAGGGAGCCCCTATAGTGCCCTATGGAGCTCCTATGGAACCCTATAGTGCCCTAGGGAGCCCCTATAGTGGCCTAGGGAGCCCCCATGGAACCTTATAGTGCCCTAGGGAGCACCCGTGGAACCCTATAGTGCCCTAGGGAGCCCCTACAGTGCCCTATGGAGCTCCTGTGGAACCCTATAGTGCCCTAGGGAGCCCCTATAGTGCCCTAGGGAGCCCCTATGGAACCCTGTAGTGCCCTAGGGAGCCCCTATAGTGCCCTATGGAGCTCCTAGGGAGCACCTATAGTGCCCTAGGGAGCCCCTATAGTGCCCTATGGAGCTCCTATGGAACCCTATAGTACCCTAGGGAGCTCCTATAGTGCCCTAGGGAGCTCCTATGGAACCCTGTAGTGACCCTAGGGAGCACCCATGGAACCCTGTAGTGCCCTATGGAGCCCCTATAGTGCTCTATGGAGCTTCTATGGAACCCTATAGTGCCCTAGGGAGCCCCTACAGTGCTCTATGGAGCTCCTATGGAACCCTATAGTGCCCTAGGGAGCCCCGATACTGCCCTATGGAGACCCCATGGAACGTTATAGTGCCCTAAGGAGCACCTATAGTGCCCTAGGGAGCCCCGATACTGCCCTATGGAGACCCCATGGGACGCTATAGTGCCCTAAGGAGCACCTATAGTGCCCTAGAGAGCTCCTATGGAACCCTATAGTGCCCTAGGGAGCCCCTATAGTGCCCTAGGGAGCCCCCATGGAACCCTATAGTGCCCTAAGGAGCACCTATAGTGCCCTAGGGAGCTCCTATGGAAACCTATAGTGTCCTAGGGAGCACCTACAGTACCCTATGGAGCCCTATAGTGGCCTAGGGAGCCCCTATAGTGGCCTAGGGAGCCCCCATGGAACCCTATAGTACCCTAGGGAGCACCTGTGGAACCCTATAGTGCCCTAGGGAGCCCCTATAGTGCCCTAGGGAGCACCCATGGAACCCTGTAGTGCCCTAGGGAGCCCCTACAGTGCCCTAGGGAGCTCCTATGGAACCCTATAGTGCCCTAGGGAGCCCCCATAGTGCCCTGTGGAGCTCCTATGGAACCCTATAGTGCCCTATGGAGCCCCCATGGAACCCTATAGTGCCCTAGGGAGCCCCTATAGTGCCCTAGGGAGCTCCTATGGAACCCTATAGTGCCCTAGGGAGCTCCTATAGTGCCCTAGGGAGCTCCTATGGAACCCTGTAGTGACCCTAGGGAGCCTCTATGGAGTGGAGTCCCTATAGATGCCCCATAAATCCCCCCATAGCTCTCCCTATGCATGCCCTACGGATCCCCTATAGCGCCCCATAGGGTCCCTGTGGTTCTCCTATAGATCCCCCCCACAGAGCCCCTGTGGATCCTCCCCTGGCTCCCCTAGAGATCTTCCATAGAGTGCCTATAAATCCCCCTATGGATCCCCCATGGATCTCCCAATGGATCCCCTATAGACCCCCCCCCAGATTCTCCACAGAGTCCCTATAGATCCCCTCATGGATCCCCTATAGATCCCCCAATTGATCCCCTATAGACCCCCCACAGAGTCCCTATGGATCCCCTATAGATCTCCCTGTGGATCCTCTGTAGAGTCCCTATGGATCCCCTATAGATCTCCCTGTGGATCCTCTGTAGAGTCCCTATAGATTCCCCTATGGATCCTCCATAGATCCCCCCAGGGATCCCCTATGGATCCCCTATAGATCCCCAATGGATCCTCCATCGATTCCCCCAGGGATCCTCCATTGATCCCCTATAGATCCCGATCCCCTATAGATCCCCCTATGGATCCCCTATAGACCCCCCACAGAGTCCCTATGGATCCCCCATAGATCTCCCTGTGGATCCTCCATAGAGTCCTTATGGATCCTCTATAGATCCCCCTATAGATCCCCCCATGGATCCTCCATCAATTCCCCCATGGATCCTCCATAGAGTCCCTATAAATTCCCCTATGGATCCTCCATCGATTCCCCCAGGGATCCTCCATAGATCCCCTATAGATCCCCCCTGAATCCCATACAGATTCCTCCCCCACCATGGATCCCATACTGCCCCCACAGGGCCCTGGGGGGGGTCCCTGTCCCCCATAGCCCTCGTAGAACCCCCTGTAGCCCCTATAGATGCCCCTATAGCCCCTATAGATCCCCCTATAGCCCCTATACCCCCCCCAGGCCATCGACGACGACTGCAACCAGACAGGACAGCTCCTGGCCGCCATCTTGGATTGGCCTCAGGTAAAAAGCATGGCGCGCCGCAAGGGATGATGGGATAGGTCCCCCCATAGGGAATAATGGGCGCCGCAAGGGATGATGGGATAGATCCCCATAGGGCTCAATGGGCGCCGCAAGGGATGATGGGATATATCCCCCCATAGGGCTCAATGGGTGCCGCAAGGGATGATGGGATAGATCCCCCATAGGGATCAATGGGCGCCGCAAGGGATGATGGGATATATCCCCCCCCCATTGGGCTTCATTCATACTGGGAGGCTCCAGTTCATACTGGGATGACCCCAGTGCTTACTGGGAGGCTCCAGTTCATACTGGGATGACCCCAGTGCTTACTGGGAGGCCCCAGTTCATACTGGGATGATCCGATTTTGTACTGGAGTGCCCCGCGTTCCTACTGGGAGGCCCAAATCCATACTGGGGTGCCTCAAATTCATACTGGGAGATGCCCAGTTCATACTGGGAGGTGCGAATTCATACTGGTGTGATCCCAAGTCGGACTGGAACGGCTCAAATTCATACTGGGAGGCCCCCAGTTCATACTGGGATGACCTGGATTCGTACTGGAATGTCCCAAATTCATACTGGGCTGCCCCAAATTCATACTGGGATGACTTAAACCTATACTGGAATGATTTTAATTTATACTGGGATGAATTTAAATCATACTGGGATGCCTTAAATCATACTGGGATGATCCTAAATGATACTGGGATGATCCTAAATGCTACTGGGACGCCTTAAACCGTACTGGGATGGTCTTAAATGATACTGGGATGATCCTAAATCATACTGGGATGACCCTAAATCATACTGCGATGCCTTAAACCATACTGGGATGACCCCAAATGATACTGGGATGACCCTAAATGATACTGGGATGCCTTAAACCATACTGGGATGACCCTAAATGATACTGGGATGACCCTAAATGATACTGGGATGATCCTAAATCATACTGGGATGACCCTAAATGATACTGGGATGACCCTAAATGATACTGGGATGCCTTAAATCATACTGGGATGTCTTAAAGCATACTGGGGTGATCCTAAATCATACTGGGATGATCCTAAATGATACTGGGATGATCCTAAATCATACTGGGATGATTCTAAATCATACTGGGATGCCTTAAATCATACTGGGATGATCCTAAATGATACTGGGATGATCCTAAATCATACTGGGATGATTCTAAA
Source organism: Phaenicophaeus curvirostris (assembly GCF_032191515.1). Lineage (NCBI taxonomy): Eukaryota > Metazoa > Chordata > Aves > Cuculiformes > Cuculidae > Phaenicophaeus > Phaenicophaeus curvirostris. The sequence goes on along the minus strand of NW_027206903.1, from coordinate 136,941 downwards.
TCATACTGGGATGCCTTAAATCATACTGGAATGACCCTAAATCATACTGGGATGCCTTAAAGCATACTGGGATGATCCTAAATGATACTGGGATGACCCTAAATGATACTGGGATGATCCTAAATCATACTGGAATGTCTTAAAGCATATTGGGGTGATTCTAAGTCATACTGGGATGACTCTAAATGGTACCGGTGTGACCTTAAATGATACTGGGATGCCTTAAATCATACTGGGATGATCCTAAATCGTATTGGAATGATCTTGAATGATACTGGGATGTCCCTAAATGATACTGGGATGGCCCTAAATGATACTGGGATGACCCTAAATGCTACTGGGCGGCTCCCAGTGGCTACTGGGGTGACCCCAGCGCTTCCTGTCCCCCCCCCCCCCCCCAGGGCACGTTCGCGTCGCGGGTGGAGGCGGCGGGGGACGCGCTGACGGTGGAGCGGGAGGTGGACGGGGGGCTGGAGCGGCTGCGGCTGCGGGCGCCGGCGGTGCTGACGGCCGACCTGCGCCTCAACGAACCGCGCTACGCCACGCTCCCCAACATCATGGTGAGCCCCCCGACCCCCCCCCCCCCGGGCACCCCAAAACTCCACAACCCCCCCAAACCCACCCCGAACCCCCAAAATTCCCCTCAAAACCCACTGCCCGCCCCCAACCCCTGTGTCTCAATCACTCACACTACCCAACATCATGGGGAGCACCAAAACCCCTCTCTGGGGACCCCAAAATCCACTTACCCCCCTCACTCCCTGTGCACCCCAAAACCTGAGACCCCCCCAAACCTGCTCTGCTCCGCCAAACCCCTCAGAGCCCCCCCAAACCCCTCAGAGCCCCCCAAACCCCCTCAATTCCCCTCAAAACCCACTGCCCCCCCCCAACCCCTGTGGCTCAATCACTCACACTACCCAACATCATGGGGAGCCCCCAAACCCCTTTCTGGGGACCCCAAAATCCACTGCCGCCCCCCACCCCCCTGCACCCCAAAACCTGAGACCCCCCCAAACCCCTCAGAGTCCCCCCAAACCCCTCAGAGCCCCCCAAACCCCCTCAGTTCCCCTCAAAACCCACTGCCCCCCCAACCCCTGAAGTTCAATAACCCCAGTGCTCAACATCATGGGGAGCCCCAAAACCTCCCCCTGGGCCCCCCAAAAATCCACTGACCCCCCCCACCCCCGTGCACCCCAAAACCTGAGACCCCCCCAAACCCCTCAGAGCCCCCCAAACCCCCTCAATTCCCCTCAAAACCCACTGCCCCCCCCCAACCCCTGTGGCTCAATCACTCACACTACCCAACATCATGGGGAGCCCCCAAACCCCTTTCTGGGGACCCCAAAATCCACTGCCGCCCCCCACCCCCCTGCACCCCAAAACCTGAGACCCCCCCAAACCCCTCAGAGTCCCCCCAAACCCCTCAGAGCCCCCCAAACCCCCTCAGTTCCCCTCAAAACCCACTGCCCCCCCAACCCCTGAAGTTCAATAACCCCAGTGCTCAACATCATGGGGAGCCCCAAAACCTCCCCCTGGGCCCCCCAAAAATCCACTGACCCCCCCCACCCCCGTGCACCCCAAAACCTGAGACCCCCCCAAACCCCTCAGAGCCCCCCAAACCCCCTCAATTCCCCTCAAAACCCACTGCCCCCCCCCAACCCCTGTGGCTCAATCACTCACACTACCCAACATCATGGGGAGCCCCCAAACCCCTTTCTGGGGACCCCAAAATCCACTGCCGCCCCCCACCCCCCTGCACCCCAAAACCTGAGACCCCCCCAAACCCCTCAGAGTCCCCCCAAACCCCTCAGGGCCCCCCAAACCCCCTCAATTCCCCTCAAAACCCACTGCCCCCCCAACCCCTGAAGTTCAATAACCCCAGTGCTCAACATCATGGGGAGCCCCAAAACCCCCCCCGGGCCCCCCAAAAATCCACTGACCCCCCCCACCCCCGTGCACCCCAAAACCTGGGAACCCCCAAACCCCTCAGAGCCCCCCCAAACCCCTCAGAGCCCCCCAAACCCCCTCAACTCCCCCCAAAACCCACTGCCCCCCCCAACCCCTCATCCCACACTTCCCACCATCACGGAGAGACCCCAACCCGGGATGGTGGGTTGGTGGGGGGGGGACCCCCCAAAATCCCCTGCACCCCAAAACCTGCGACCTCCCCCCCCAAAAGAAAGCCAAGAAGAAGCCCCTGGAGGTGATTCCGGCAGCGGATCTCGGGGTCCCCGCGGGGCCCCCCCGGCTGCGGATCCTTCGCCTGGAGGAGCCTCCGGCTCGGACGGCAGGAGAGAAGGTGGAAGACGCAGCCACGCTGGTTCAGCGGCTCCGGGACTGCGGGAGGATTTAGGGGGGACCCTATGGATTTTTGAGGGGTCCCCTTGGGGGGGGCACCCCGATATCCAACCCCCTATAGAGCCCTATAACCCCTATAGCCCCAATGTGCCCTCATAGGGGATCCAGGCGCTTGGAATGGGACCCCCCCAATATCCCATAATAGCCCATCCTGAGGGATTTCGGGGGGTCGTAGGGATTTTGAGGGGGTCCCTATGGATTTGAGGGGTCCCTATGGATTTTTGGGGGGTCCCCTTGGTGGGGGGCACCCCGATATCCAAGCCCCTATAGAGCCCTATAACCCCTATAGCCCCAATGTGCCCTCCTAGGGGATCCAGGCGCTTGGAATGGGACCCCCCCAATATCCCGTAATAGCCCATCCCGAGGGATTTGGGGGTGTCCTAGGGACTTTGGGGGGGTCCCTATGGATTTGGGGGGATCCCTTGGGGGGCACCTCAATATCAACCCCCCTATAGCCCCATATAGACCCCCACAGCCCCCCCTATAGGCCACAATGTGCCCCTATAGGGGATCCAGGTGCTTGGAATGGGACCCCCCCAATATCCCATAATAGCCCATCCTGAGGGATTTCGGGGGGTTGTAGGGATTTTGAGGGGGTCCCTATGGATTTGACGGGTCCCTATGGATTTTTGGGGGGTCCCCTTGAGGGGGGCACCCCGATATCCAACCCCCTATATCGCCCTATAACCCCTATAGCCCCAATGTGCCCTCATAGGGGATCCAGGCACTTGGAATGGGACCCCCCCGATATCCCATAATAGCCCATCCCGAGGGATTTGGGGGGGTCCTAGGGATTTTGAGGGGGTCCCTATGGATTTTTGGGGGGTCCCCTTGGGGGGGGCACCCCGATATCCAACCCCCTATAGACCGCCAAAGCCCCTATAGCCCCAATGTGCCCTCCCAGGGGATCCAGGCGCTTGGAATGGGACCCCCCCAATATCCCATAATAGCCCATCCCGAGGGATTTGGGGGGGTCCTAGGGAATTTGGGGGGGTCCCTATGGATTTGGGGGGATCCCCTTGGGGGGCACCCCAATATCAACCCCCCTATAGCCCCATATAGACCCCCATAGCCCCCCCCATAGGCCACAATGTGCCCCTATAGGGGATCCAGGCGCTTGGAATGGGACCCCCCCAATATCCCATAATAGCCCATCCTGAGGGATTTGGGGGATCCTAGGGATTTTGAGGGGGTCCCTATGGATTTAAGGGGTCCCTATGGATTTTTGGGGGGTCCCCTTGGGGGGGGTACCCTGATATCCAACCCCCTATAGCGCCCTATAAGCCCTATAGCCCCAATGTGCCCTCCTAGGGGATCCAGGCGCTTGGAATGGGACCCCCCCAATATCCCATAATAGCCCATCCCAAGGGATTTTGGGGGGTCCCTATGGATTTGGGGGATCCCCTTGAGGGGGGGCACCCCGATATTTACCCCCCTATAGCCCCCTATAGACCCCCATAGCCCCCTCTATAGACCACAATGTGCCCCTATAGGGGATCCAGGCGCTTGGAATGGGACCCCCCCAATATCCCATAATAGCCCATCCCTAGGGATTTGGGGGGGTCCTAGGGATTTTGAGGGGGTCCCTATGGATTTGAGGGGTCCCTATGGATTTTTGGGGGTCGCCTTGGAGGGGGTACCCCGATATCCAACCCCCTATAGTGCCCTATAACCCCTATAGCCCCAATGTGCCCTCCTAGGGGATCCAGGTGCTTGGAATGGGACCCCCCCAATATCCCATAATAGCCCATCCTGAGGGATTTGGGGGGGTCCTAGGGAATTTGGGGGGGTCCCTATGGATTTGGGGGGATCCCCTTGGGGTCACCCCAATATCAACCCCCCTATAGCCCCATATAGACCCCCATAGCCCCCCCTATAGGCCACAATGTGCCCCTATAGGGGATCCAGGTGCTTGGAATGGGACCCCCCCAATATCCCATAATAGCCCATCCCTAGGGATTTGGGGGGGTCCTAGGGATTTTGAGGGGGTCCCTATGGATTTGACGGGTCCCTATGGATTTTTGGGGGGTCCCCTTGAGGGGGGCACCCCGATATCCAACCCCCTATAGTGCCCTATAACCCCTATAGCCCCAATGTGCCCTCCTAGGGGATCCAGGCGCTTGGAATGGGACCCCCCCAATATCCCATAATAGCCCATTCCGAGGGATTTGGGGGGGTCCTAGGGAATTTGGGGGGGTCCCTATGGATTTGGGGGGATCCCTTGGGGGGCACCCCAATATCAACCCCCCTATAGCCCCATATAGACCCCCATAGCCCCCTCTATAGGCCACAATGTGCCCCTATAGGGGATCCAGGCGCTTGGAATGGGAACCCCCCAATATCCCATAATAGCCCATCCTGAGGGATTTGGGGGGGTCCTAGGGATTTTGAGGGGGTCCCTATGGATTTAAGGGGTCCCTATGGATTTTTGGGGGGTCCCCTTGAGGGGGGTACCCCGATATCCAACCCCCTATAGAGCCCTATAACCCCTATAGCCCCAATGTGCCCTCATAGGGGATCCAGGCGCTTGGAATGGGACCCCCCCAATATCCCATAATAGCCCATTCCGAGGGATTTGGGGGGGTCCTAGGGAATTTGGGGGGGTCCCTATGGATTTGGGGGGATCCCTTGGGAGGCACCCCAATATCAACCCCCCTATAGCCCCATATAGACCCCCATAGCCCCCCCTATAGGCCACAATGTGCCCCTATAGAGGATCCAGGCGCTTGGAATGGGAACCCCCCAATATCCCATAATAGCCCATCCTGAGGGATTTGGGGGGGTCCTAGGGATTTTGAGGGGGTCCCTATGGATTTAAGGGGTCCCTATGGATTTTTGGGGGGTCCCCTTGAGGGGGGCACCCCGATATCCAACCCCCTATAGAGCCCTATAACTCCTATAGCCCCAATGTGCCCTCATAGGGGATCCAGGCGCTTGGAATGGGACCCCCCCAATATCCCATAATAGCCTATCCTGAGGGATTTGGGGGGGTCCCTATGGATTTGGGGGGTCCCCTTGGGGGGGGTCACCCCGATAACCAACCCTCTATAGGCCCCTATAGCCCCCCTATAACCTCCCATGGCCCCAATGTGCCCCTATAGGGGATCCAGGCGCTTGGAATGGGACCCCCCCAATATCCCATAATAGCCCATCCTGAGGGATTTGGGGGGTCCCTATGGATTCGGGGGGGGTCCCCTCAATATCCACCCCCCTATAGCCCCATATAGACCCCCATAATCCCCCATAGCTCCCCCCCCGATCTTCCTATAGACCCCAATGTGCCCCTATAGGGGATCTAGGTGCTTGGAATGGGACCCCCCCAATATCCCATAATAGCCCATCCTGAGGGATTTGGGGGGTCCCTATGGATTTTGGGGGGTCCCTATGGATTCGGGGGGGGTCCCCCCAATATCCACCCCCCTATAGCCCCATATAGACCCCCATAATCCCCCATAGCCCCCCCTGCATCTTCCTATAGACCCCAATGTGCCCCTATAGGGGATCTAGGTGCTTGGAATGGGACCCCCCCAATATCCCATAATATCCCATCCCTAGGGATTTTGGGGGGTCCCTATGGATTTGGGGGATCCCCTTGAGGGGGGGCACCCCGATATTTACCCCCCTATAGCCCCATATAGACCCCCACAGCCCCCCCATAGGCCACAATGTGCCCCTATAGGGGATCCAGGCGCTTGAAATGGGACCTCCCCAATATCCCATAATATCCCATCCCTATGGATTTGGGGGGTCCCTATGTATTTAGGGGGGTCCCTATGGATTTGGGGGGGTCCCTATGGATTTAGGGGGGTCCCTATGGATTTGGGGGGGGGGTCCCAGGGCTTTGGGGGGCCCCAGTTGGTCCCAGTATAACCCAGTTTATCCCAGTTTATTGCTCCCATCCCCCCCCTTTCCCAGCCAAGTGCCTGGATTTGGGGACCCCCCCCCATCCCTGTGGATTTGGGGGGGTCGGAGGGGTTTGGGGGGGGTCCCAGTTTGTCCCAGTATAAACCAGTTTGTCCCAGTTCATCCCAGTTTGTCCCAGTAGAACCCAGTCTGACACAGTTTAGTGGGTCCCAGTAGACCCTAGGTGCCTGGATTGGGGTCCCCCCCTATCCCACCAATGGATTTGGGGGGTCCCAGTTAGTCCCAGTATAACCCAGTTAGTCCCAGTATAACCCAGTTTGACCCAGCTGGTTCCAGTATCACCCAGTTTGACCCAGTTCCCCCCCCCCCAGTGCCTGGATTTGGGGTCCCCAAGGCTCCGCCCCCCCCCCCCCCCCAGTGCCTTCCAGTTCATCCCAGTGCCTTCCAGTTCATCCCAGTTTGGGACACACCCCCCCCCCCCCCCCAATAAAGGCTCTGATGCTCTCAGCCTCACTGGTTTGGGGGGACCAGTTTGGACCAGTTTGGGACTGGGAGGGGCCCAGTTTGGGGCTGGGGGGACCAGTTTGGTTCCAGTGGGTCCCAGTATGGCCCAGTTTGGGACTGGGAATGGGTCAAGGGGCTCCCAGTATGGCCCAGTTTGGGGCTGTGGGGACCAGTATGGCCCAGTTTGGACTGGGAATGGGTCAAGGGGCTCCCAGTATGGCCCAGTTTGGGACTGGGAGTGGGTCAAGGGGCTCCCAGTATGACCTAGTTTGGGGCTGTGGGGCCCAGTATGGCCCAGTTTGGGACTGGGAGTGGGTCAAGGGGCTCCCAGTTTGGGGCTGTGGGGCCCAGTATGGCCCAGTTTGGACTGGGAGTGGGTCTAAGGGCTCCCAGTATGACCCAGTTTGGGGCTGTGGGGACCAGTATGGCCCAGTTTGGGACTGGGAGTGGGTCAAAGGGCTCCCAGTATGACCCAGTTTGGGGCTGTGAGGACCAGTATGGCCCAGTTTGGACTGGGAGTGGGTCAAGGGGCTCCCAGTATGGCCCAGTTAGGGGCTGTGGGGACCAGTATGGCCCAGTTTGGACTGGGAATTGGAAAAGGGGCTCCCAGTATGGCCCAGTTTGGGGCTGTGGGGACCAGTATGGCCCAGTTTGGGACTGGGAGTGGGTCAAGGGGCTCCCAGTATGGCCCAGTTTGGGACTGGGAGTGGGTCAAGGGGCTCCCAGTATGGCCCAGTTTGGACTGGGAGTGGGTCAAGGGGCTCCCAGTATGGCCCAGTTTGGGGCTGTGGGGACCAGTATGGCCCAGTTTGGGACTGGGAATGGGAAAAGGGGCTCCCAGTATGGCCCAGTTTGGACTGGGAGTGGGTCAAGGGGCTCCCAGTATGGCCCAGTTTGGGGCTGGGAGTGGGTCAAGGGGCTCCCAGTATGACCCAGTTTGGACTGGGAGTGGGTCAAGGGGCTCCCAGTTTGGGGCTGTGGGGACCAGTATGGCCCAGTTTGGACTGGGAATTGGAAAAGGGGCTCCCAGTATGGCCCAGTTTGGGGCTGTGGGGACCAGTATGGCCCAGTTTGGGACTGGGAGTGGGTCAAAGGGCTCCCAGTATGGCCCAGTTTGGACTGGGAATGGGTCAAGGGGCTCCCAGTATGACCCAGTTTGGGGCTGTGGGGCCCAGTATGGCCCAGTTTGGACTGGGAATTGGAAAAGGGGCTCCCAGTATGGCCCAGTTTGGACTGGGAGTGGGTCAAGGGGCTCCCAGTATGGCCCAGTTTGGACTGGGAGTGGGTCAAGGGGCTCCCAGTATGGCCCAGTTTGGGACTGGGAGGGGCCCAGTTAGCGCCATTGGGTCCCAGTTTGTCCCAGTTCATCCCAGTTTGTCCCAGTTCATCCCAGTTTGCCCCTGGGAATGGGTCAGAGGGCTCCCAGTTTGCCCCAGTTTGTCCCCAGGGGCATCCCAGTCCCTCCCAGTCCCCTCCCAGTCCATCCCAGTCCCTCCCAGTCCCTCCCAGTCCATCCCAGTCCATCCCAGTCCCTCCCAGTTACCCGCAGTCCCCCTCCCCGCTCCCCGTTGCCCGGCAACGCCGCCCCCCGCCCCCCGCTTAGCGCGCGCCAGGGGGCGTGGCCTGCGGCGCGGACCAATCAGAGCGCGAGGAGTGGGATGGGGGGGCGGTTGCTAGGCGGGCGCCGACCAATCAGAACACAGGGAGCGGGGAGGGGGGGGAGCGGCGGGAGGGGGGCGTGGCCTGCAGGAACGCGCGGACCAATCAGCGCGCGAGGAGTGGGATTGGGGGGGGCGGTTGCTAGGCGGGCCGCGACCAATGGGCGCGCGCGGAAGCCCCTGCGGGAAGGGGCGGGCGGCCCCGCGCGCGGCCCTCAGAGCGCGGGAGGCGGCGGAGGAGGAGGAGGAGAAGGAGGCGGCGGCAAAGATGGCGGCGGCGGACGGGGACGATTCGCTGTACCCCATCGCCGTCCTCATCGACGAGCTCCGCAACGAGGACGTGCAGGTAACGGCGGGAGCGGCCTCCAGCCCCCCCCTCCCTTCCCCTCTCCGTGGGTTCGGCCTCCATCGCGGCTCCGTGAGGCCCGTGGGGCTCCCCACCCCCCTCACAATGGCGGCTAATGGCGGGGGGGGAAGGGGGGGGGGGGGATGAGACGCGCGCTCTGATTGGGCCGCGGCTTCCGCATAGGCCACGCCCCTTCTCACCGCAGGCCACGCCCCCTCCCCGCAGGCCACGCCCCCTCCTCTCCCCCCACGCTCATTGTGGGGTGGGGGCTGCGGCTAACTGGGATGGACTGGGATGGACTGGGATGAACTGGGATGCCCCTAGGGACAAACTGGGGCATACTGGGAGCCCTGTGACCCATCCCCAGGGTCAGACTGGGATGAACTGGGATGAACTGGGTTAAACTGGAACCTGCCGTGTCATACTGGGATGAACTGGGGTGAACTGGGATGCCCCTGGGGACAAACTGGGGCATACTGGGAGCCCTGTGACCCATCCCCAGGGTCAGACTGGGTCATACTGGGATGAACTGGGATGAGCTGGAACTTGCTGCGTTATACTGGGATGAACTGGGATGCCCGTGGGGACAAACTGGGGCAAACTGGGAGCCCTGTGACCCATCCCCAGGGTCAAACTGGGTAGAACTGGGTTGTACTGGGAGAAACTGGGATGAACTGGGGTGAACTGGGATGCCCATGGGGACAAACTGGGGCAAACTGGGAGCCCTCTGACCCATGCCCAGGGTCAAACTGGGTTGAACTGGGATGAACTGGGACCTGCCGTGTCATGCTGGGATGAACTAGAGTGAACTGGGATGAACTGGGGTGAACTGGGAGGCCATAGGGACAAACTGGGGCGAACTGGGAGCCCTTTGACCCGTTCCCAGGGGCAAACTGGGATGAACTGGGATGAACTGGGATGAACTGGGATAAACTGGAACTTACAGTGTCATACTGGGCTGAACTGGAGCGAACTGGGATGAACTGGGGTGAACTGGGACGCCCATGGGGGCAAACTGGGTCACACTGGGACGTGCTGGATCAAACTGGGAGCCCTCTGACCCATCCCCAGGGTCAAACTGGGTCGAACTGGGTTGTACTGGGACGCACTGGGATGAACTGGGACCCTCCTGGGGGACGAGCCGCGTGCTTCCCATTCACTGGGTCACGTGGCTCCTGGGCGGCTCGCGCGCCCCCTAGCGGCTCGGAGGCCCCGCCCCCTCCTGCGGCGCCTATGGGGGCGGGGCCCCGCCCACCGGCTCGCGGGGGCCAATCAGAGCGAAGGGGGCGTGGTCAGAGGATCAGGCCACGCCCACTCACGGGGCTCTATGGTGCTAGAGGCCACGCCCACTTCAACGCAGCGACCAATCAGAGTGAAGGGGGCGTGGCCAATGGAGCGATAGCCCCGCCCACCGCCTGAGCAGAGCGGGGCGGGGGGGGGTTAGAGGGAGATCCCAGTTCATCCCAGTATGACCCAGTTTGTCCCTTGGGGGTCCCAGTTCATCCCAGTTTGACCCAGTTTGTCCCCCGGGGAGTCCCAGTTCATCCCAGTTTGACCCAGTTTGTCTCCTGGGGGGTCCCAGTTCATCCCAGTTTGACCCAGTTTGTCCCCCTGGGGGTCCCAGTTCATCCCAGTTTGACCCAGTTTGTCCCCTGGGGGTCCCAGTTCATCCCAGTTTGACCCAGTTTGTCCCCTGGGGGTCCCAGTTCATCCCAGTTTGACCCAGTTTGTCCCCCGGGGGGTCCCAGTTCATCCCAGTTTGACCCAGTTTGTCCCCAAGGGGGTCCCAGTTCATCCCAGTTTGACCCAGTTTGGGGGGGGGGGGGCAGCTGCGTCTCAACAGCATCAAGAAGCTGTCGACCATCGCGCTGGCGCTGGGCGTGGAGAGGACCCGCAGCGAGCTCCTGCCCTTCCTCACCGGTGAGGACCACGGGGGGTGGGGGGGAGGGGCTTCTGGTGGTGGGACGGGGGCTGGAGAAGGTGGGATGGAGCTTGGAGAAGGTGGGATGGAGGTTGGAGGAGGTTGGATGGAGATTGGAGAAGGTTGGATGGAGATTGGAGAAGGTTGGATGGAGGTTGGAGAAGGTTGGATGGGGTTTGGAGGAGGTGGGATGGGGTTTGGAGATGGTTGGATGGGGTTTGGAGGAGGTTGGATGGGGTTTGGAGATGGTTGGATGGGGTTTGGAGGTTGGATGGGGTTTGGAGGTTGGATGGGGTTTTGGGGTGGTGGGACGGGGTTTGGAGATGGTGGAGAGGGTCTTCTGGTGGTGGGATGGGGGCTGGAGGAGGTTGGATGGGGTCTGGAGATGGTGGAGAAGGTTTTCTGGTGGTGGGACAGGGTCTGGAGGAGGTGGGATGGGGTTTGGGGTGGTGGGATGGGGTTTGGAGATGGTGGAGATGGTCTTCTGGTGGTGGGACGGGGTCTGGAGAAGGTGGGATGGAGCTTGGAGAAGGTGGGATGGAGCTTGGAGAAGGTGGGATGGAGCTTGGAGAAGGTGGGATGGAGCTTGGAGGAGGTTGGATGGAGTTTTGGGGTGGTGAGATGGGGTTTGGAGGAGGTGGGAGGGGGTTTTGGGGTGGTGGGACAGGGTCTGGAGATGGTGGAGAAGGTTTTCTGGTGGTGGGACGGGGTCTGGAGAAGGTTGGACGGGGTCTGGAGAAGGTTGGATGGGGTCTGGAGGAGGTTGGATGGGGTTTGGAGGAGGTTGGATGGAGTTTGGAGATGGTGGGGAGGGTCTTCTGGTGGTGGGACGGGGCCTGGAGGAGGTTGGATGGAGTTTGGAGAAGGTTGGATGGAGTTTTGGGGAGGTGGGACGGTGTTTGGAGATGGTGGAGAGGGTCTTCTGGTGGTGGGACAGGGTCTGGAGATGGTGGAGAGGGTCTTCTGGTGGTGGGACGGGGTCTGGAGGAGGTGGGACGGGGTCTGGAGGAGGTGGGATGGGGTTTGGAGGAGGTGGGATGGGGTTTGGAGAAGGTTGGATGGAGGTTGGAGAAGGTGGGATGGGGTTTGGAGGAGGTTGGATGGAGTTTGGAGAAGGTGGGATGGGGTTTGGAGGAGGTTGGATGGGGTTTGGAGATGGTGGGGAGGGTCATCTGGTGGTGGGATGGGGCCTGGAGGAGGTTGGATGGGGTCTGGAGATGGTGGAGAAGGTTTTCTGGCGGTGGGATGGGGTCTGGAGGAGGTGGGATGGGGTTTGGAGGAGGTTGGATGGGGTTTTGGGGTGGTGGGATGGGGTTTGGAGATGGTGGGGAGGGTTTTCTGGTGGTGGGACGGGGTCTGGAGGAGGTTGGATGGGGTTTGGAGGAGGTTGCATGGAGTTTTGGGGTGGTGGGACGGGGTTTGGAGATGGTGGGGAGGGTCTTCTGGTGGTGGGACGGGGTCTGGAGAAGGTTGGATGGGGTTTGGAGGAGGTTGGATGGATCTTCTTGTGGTGGGACGGGGTCCGGATGCGATTGTCACCTCGGAAGGTGACCCCGTTGTCCCCTGTGTTGTCCCAGACACCATCTACGATGAGGACGAGGTCCTGCTGGCCTTGGCCGAGCAGCTCGGGACCTTCACTGCCCTGGTTGGAGGCCCCGAGTTCGTCCACTGTCTCCTGGTAAGAGGTCCCACCGGTCACCTGGGTCGCCTGGGTCCATGGCTGGAGGACACGGAGCTTCTCCAGGTGGATGTTGAGGTTCTTCAGGAGAACCTTGAGCTCTCGAGGAGGTCGCGGAGCCTCTCGAGGAGGTCGCGGAGGTTCTCGAGGAGGTCGCGGAGGTTCTCGAGGAGGTCGCGGAGGTTCTCGAGGAGCTTGTGGAGGTTCTTGAGGTCGTGGAGCCTCTTGAGGAGGTCGCGGAGGTTCTCGAGGAGGTCGCGGAGGTTCTCGAGGAGGTCGCGGAGGGTCTCGAGGAGGTCGCGGAGGGTCTCGAGGAGGTCGCGGAGGGTCTCGAGGAGGTCGCGGAGCCTCTCGAGGAGGTCGCGGAGCCTCTCGAGGAGGTCGCGGAGCCTCTCGAGGAGGTCGCGGAGCCTCTCGAGGAGGTCGCGGAGGTTCTCGAGGAGGTCGCGGAGGTTCTCGAGGAGGTCGCGGAGGTTCTCGAGGAGGTCGTGGAGCCTCTCGAGGAGGTCGCGGAGGTTCTCGAGGAGGTCGCAGAGGTTCTCGAGGAGGTCGCGGAGCCTCTCGAGGTCGCGGAGCCTCTCGAGGAGGTCGCGGAGGTTCCCGAGGAGGTCGCGGAGGTTCCCGAGGAGGTCGCGGAGGTTCCCGAGGAGGTCGCGGAGCCTCTCGAGGAGGTCACGGAGCCTCTCGAGGAGGTCGCGGAGGTTCTCGAGGAGGTCGCGGAGGTTCTCGAGGAGGTCGCGGAGGTTTTCAAGGAGCTCGTGGAGGTTCTTGAGGTCGCGGAGGTTCTCGAGGAGGTCGCGGAGGTCCTCGAGGAGGTCGTGGAGGTTCTCGAGGAGGTCACGGAGGTTCTCGAGGAGGTCGCGGAGCCTCTCGAGGAGGTCGCGGAGCCTCTCGAGGAGGTCATGGAGGTTCTCGAGGAGGTCGCGGAGGTTCTCGAGGAGGTCGTGGAGGTTCTCGAGGTCGCGGAGCCTCTCGAGGAGGTCGCGGAGGTTCTCGAGGTCGTGGAGGTTCTCGAGGAGGTCGCGGACGTTCTCGAGGAGCTCGGGGACCTTCTCGAGGAGCTCGTGGACCTTCTCGAGGAGCTCGTGGAGATTCTTGAGGAGCTCGTAGAGGTTCTCGAGGTCGCGGAGGTTCTTGAGGAGGTCGCGGAGGTTCTTGAGGAGGTCGCGGAGCCTCTCGAGGAGGTCGCGGAGGTTCTCGAGGAGGTCGCAGAGGTTCTCGAGGAGGTCGCGGAGCCTCTCGAGGTCGCGGAGGTTCCCGAGGAGGTCGCGGAGGTTCCCGAGGAGGTCGCGGAGGTTCCCGAGGAGGTCGCGGAGCCTCTCGAGGAGGTCGCGGAGCCTCTCGAGGAGGTCACGGAGCCTCTCGAGGAGGTCGCGGAGGTTCTCGAGGAGGTCGCGGAGGTTCTCGAGGAGGTCGCGGAGGTTTTCAAGGAGCTCGTGGAGGTTCTTGAGGTCGCGGAGGTTCTCGAGGAGGTCGCGGAGGTCCTCGAGGAGGTCGTGGAGGTTCTCGAGGAGGTCACGGAGGTTCTCGAGGAGGTCGCGGAGCCTCTCGAGGAGGTCGCGGAGCCTCTCGAGGAGGTCGCGGAGGTTCTCGAGGAGGTCGCGGAGGTTCTCGAGGAGGTCGCGGAGGTTCTCGAGGAGGTCGTGGAGGTTCTCGAGGTCGCGGAGCCTCTCGAGGAGGTCGCGGAGGTTCTCGAGGTCGTGGAGGTTCTCGAGGAGGTCGCGGAGCCTCTCGAGGAGGTCGCGGAGTCTCTCGAGGAGGTCGCGGAGTCTCTCGAGGAGGTCGCGGAGGTTCTCGAGGAGGTCGCGGAGCCTCTCGAGGAGGTCGCGGAGGTTCTCGAGGAGGTCGTGGAGCCTCTCGAGGAGGTCGTGGAGCCTCTCGAGGAGGTCGTGGAGCCTCTCGAGGAGGTCGCGGAGTCTCTCGAGGAGGTCGCGGAGCCTCTCGAGGAGGTCGCGGAGGTTCTCGAGGTCGTGGAGGTTCTCGAGGAGGTCGCGGAGCCTCTCGAGGAGGTCGCGGAGTCTCTCGAGGAGGTCGCGGAGTCTCTCGAGGAGGTCGCGGAGGTTCTCGAGGAGGTCGCGGAGCCTCTCGAGGAGGTCGCGGAGGTTCTCGAGGAGGTCGTGGAGCCTCTCGAGGAGGTCGTGGAGCCTCTCGAGGAGGTCGTGGAGCCTCTCGAGGAGGTCGCGGAGTCTCTCGAGGAGGTCGCGGAGCCTCTCGAGGAGGTCGCGGAGGTTCTCGAGGAGGTTGCGGAGGTTCTCGAGGTCGTGGAGGTTCTCGAGGAGGTCGCGGAGCCTCTCGAGGAGGTCGCGGAGGTTCTCGAGGTCGTGGAGGTTCTCGAGGAGGTCGCGGACGTTCTCGAGGAGCTCGTGGACCTTCTCGAGGAGCTCGTGGAGATTCTTGAGGAGCTCATAGAGGTTCTCGAGGTCGTGGAGGTTCTTGAGGAGGTCGCGGAGGTTCTTGAGGAGGTCGCGGAGGTTCTCGAGGAGGTCGCGGAGGTTCTCGAGGAGGTCGCGGAGGTTCTCGAGGAGGTCGCGGAGCCTCTCGAGGAGGTCGCGGAGGTTCTCGAGGAGGTCGCGGAGGTTCTCGAGGAGGTCGCGGAGCCTCTCGAGGAGGTCGCGGAGCCTCTCGAGGAGGTCGCGGAGGTTCTCGAGGAGGTCGCGGAGCCTCTCGAGGAGGTCGCGGAGGTTCTTGAGGTCGCGGAGCCTCTCGAGGAGGTCACGGAGCCTCTCGAGGAGGTCGCGGAGCCTCTCGAGGAGGTCGCAGAGGTTCTCGAGGAGGTCGCGGAGCCTCTCGAGGAGGTCGCGGAGGTTCTCGAGGTCGTGGAGGTTCTCGAGGAGGTCGCGGACGTTCTCGAGGAGCTCGTGGACCTTCTCGAGGAGCTCGTGGAGATTCTTGAGGAGCTCATAGAGGTTCTCGAGGTCGTGGAGGTTCTTGAGGAGGTCGCGGAGGTTCTTGAGGAGGTCGCGGAGGTTCTCGAGGAGGTCGCGGAGGTTCTCGAGGAGGTCGCGGAGGTTCTCGAGGAGGTCGCGGAGCTTCTCGAGGAGGTCGCGGAGCTTCTCGAGGAGCTCGTGGACCTTCTCCAGCCCCGTGGTGACCCCCGTGTCCTCTTTTCCAGCCGCCCCTGGAGAGTCTGGCCACGGTGGAGGAGACGGTGGTGAGGGACAAGGCCGTGGAGTCTCTCCGCGCCGTGTCCCACGAACATTCCCCCCCGGACCTCGAAGGTCACTTTGTCCCCCTGGTCAAGCGCCTGGCGGGGGGCGACTGGTTCACCTCCCGCACCTCGGCCTGCGGCCTCTTCAGCGTCTGCTACCCCCGCGTCTCCAGCCCCGTCAAGGCCGAGCTCCGCCAGTGAGTCCTCTGCTGGGCCACCGGCACCTCCTGGTGGCCCTCAACCCATCCCTGGTGGCTCCAAGGGGCTCTTGGTGGCCCCCAACCTATCCCTGGTGGCTCCAAGATGCTCTTGGTGGCCCTCAACCCATCCCTGCTGGCTCCAAGGGGGTCTTGGTGGCCCTCAACCCATCCCTGGTGGCTCCAAGGGGCTCTTGGTGGCCCTCAACCCCTCCCTGGTGGCTCCAAGATGCTCTTGGTGGCCCTCAACCCCTCCCTGGTGGCTCCAAGGGGGTCTTGGTGGCCCTCAACCCATCCCTGGTGGCTCCAAGATGCTCTTGGTGGCCCTCAACCCATCCCTGGTGGCTCCAAGATGCTCTTGGTGGCCCTCAACCCCTCCCTGGTGGCTCCAAGATGCTCTTGGTGGCCCTCAACCCATCCCTGTTGGCTCCAGGGGGCTCTTGGTGGCCCTCAAACCCTCCTTAGTGGCCCTCAACCCATCCCTGGTGGCTCCAAGTTGCTCTTGGTGGCCCTCAACCCATCCCTGGTGGCTCCAAGGGGGTCTTGGTGGCCCTCAACCCATCCCTGGTGGCTCCAAGGGGCTCTTGGTGGCCCTCAACCCATCCCTGGTGGCTCCAAGATGCTCTTGGTGGCCCTCAACCCATCCCTGGTGGCTCCAAGATGCTCTTGGTGGCCCTCAACCCCTCCCTGGTGGCTCCAAGGGGGTCTTGGTGGCCATCAACCCCTCCCTGGTGGCTCCAAGGGGCTCTTGGTGGCCCTCAACCCCTCCCTGGTGGCCCCAAGATGCTCTTGGTGGCCCTCAACCCATCCCTGGTGGCTCCAAGGGGGTCTTGGTGGCCATCAACCCCTCCCTGGTGGCTCCAAGGGGCTCTTGGTGGCCCTCAACCCCTCCCTGGTGGCCCCAAGATGCTCTTGGTGGCCCTCAACCCATCCCTGGTGGCTCCAAGGGGGTCTTGGTGGCCCTCAACCCATCCCTGGTGGCTCCAAGATGCTCTTGGTGGCCCTCAACCCCTCCCTGGTGGCTCCAAGATGCTCTTGGTGGCCCTCAACCCATCCCTGGTGGCTCCAAGGGGGTCTTGGTGGCCATCAACCCCTCCCTGGTGGCTCCAAGGGGCTCTTGGTGGCCCTCAACCCCTCCCTGGTGGCCCCAAGATGCTCTTGGTGGCCCTCAACCCATCCCTGGTGGCTCCAAGGGGGTCTTGGTGGCCCTCAACCCATCCCTGGTGGCTCCAAGATGCTCTTGGTGGCCCTCAACCCCTCCCTGGTGGCTCCAAGATGCTCTTGGTGGCCCTCAACCCATCCCTGGTGGCCCCAAGATGGTCTTGGTGGCCCTCAACCCATCCCTGGTGGCTCCAAGGGGCTCTTGGTGGCCCTCAACCCATCCCTGGTGACTCCAAGATGCTTTTGGTGGCCCTCAACCCATCCCTGGTGGCCCTAAGATGCTCTTGGTGGCCCTCAACCCCTCCCTGGTGGCTCCAAGATGCTCTTGGTGGCCCTCAACCCATCCCTGGTGGCTCCAAGGGGCTCTTGGTGGCCCTCAACCCATCCCTGCTGGCTCCAACCCCTTTCCCATCGTTGTCTTCTCCTCTTCCCCCTCAGATACTTCCGGAATCTCTGCTCGGACGACACCCCCATGGTCCGTCGCGCCGCCGCCTCCAAGCTCGGAGAATTCGCCAAAGTCCTCGAGCTGGAGCACGTCAAGAGCGAGATCATCCCCATGTTCTCCAACCTGGCTTCCGACGAGCAGGTCGGCACCTTCCGGAAGCTTCTGACGAGGATTTCGGGGTCCTCCTGAGATCTTTGAGGTCCCCGATGGGGTTTGGAGGTTCCCAAAGAGGGTCCTGAGCGTCTTCCTCAAAGATTTTTGGGGTCCTCTTGAGGTCTTTGAGGTCTCCTAAGGGGTTTTGAGGTTCTCGCAGAGGACCCTAAGCGTCTTCTTCAAGGATTTTGGGGTCTCCTGAGATCTTTGGGGTCTCCTGAGGGGTTTTGGGGTTCTCAGAGAAGACCTGAAGCGTCTTCCTCAAAGATTTTGGGGTCTCCCTGAGGTCTTTGAGGTTTCCTAAAGGGTTTTGGGGTTCTCAGAGAGGATCCCAAGTGTCTTCTTCAAGGATTTTGGGGTCTCCTGAGATCTTTGGGGTCCCCAAAGGGGTTTTGAGGTCCCCGAAGAGGATCTTAAGCATCTTCCTCAAAGATATTTGGGGTCCTCCTGAGATCTTTGGGGTTTTCTGAAGGGTTTTGGGGTTCTCAGAGAAGACCTGAAGCGTCTTCTTCAAGGATTTTGGGGTCTCCCTGAGGTCTTTGAGGTCTCCTAAAGGGTTTTGGGGTTCTCGGAGAGGATCTTAAGCGTCTCTTTCAAGGATTTTGGGGTCTCCTGAGATCTTTGGGGTCTCCTGAGGGGTTTTGGGGTTCTCAGAGAGGACCCTAAGCGTCTTCTTCAAGGATTTTGGGGTCTTCTGAGATCTTTAGGGTCCCCGAAGAGGGTCTTAAGCATCTTCCTCAAAGATTTTTGGGGTTCTCCTCAGATCTTTGGGGTCTCCTAAAGGGTTTTGGGGTTCTCAGAGAGGATCCCAAGTGTCTCCTTCAAGGATTTTGGGGTCTCCTGAGATCTTTGGGGTCTCCTGAAGGGTTTTGGGGTTCTCAGAGAGGATCACAAGTGTCTCCTTCAAGGATTTTGGGGTCTCCTGAGATCTTTGGGGTCCCCAAAGGGGTTTTGAGGTTCTCAGAGAGGACCCTAAGCGTCTTCTTCAAGGATTTTGGGGTCTCCTGAGGTCTTTGAGGTCCCCAATGGGGTTTTAAGGTTCCCAAAGAGGGTCTTAAGCATCTTCCTCAAAGATTTTTGGGTTCTTCTGAGATCTTTGAGGTCACCTAAAGGGTTTTGGGGTTCTCAGAGAAGACCTGAAGCGTCTTCCTCAAAGATTTTGGGGTCTCCTGAGATCTTTGGGGTTTCCTGAAGAGTTTTGGGGTTCTCAGAGAAGATCTGAAGCGTCTTCTTCAAGAATTTTGGGGTGTCCCTAAAAATTTTAGGGTCTCCTAAAGGGTTTTGGGGTTCTCAGAGAGGATCCCAACTGTCTCCTTCAAGGATTTTGGGGTCTCCTGAGATCTTTGGGGTCTCCTGAGGGGTTTTGGGGTTCTCAGAGAAGACCTGAAGCGTCTTCCTCAAAGATTTTGGGGTCTCCCTGGGGTCTTTGAGGTCTCCTAAAGGGTTTTGGGGTTCTCAAAGAGGATCCCAAGCGTCTTCTTCAAGGATTTTGGGGTCTCCTGAGATCTTTGGGGTCCCCAAAGGGGTTTTGAGGTCCCCCAAAAGGGTCTTAAGCATCTTCCTCAAAGATATTTGGGGTCCTCCTGAGATCTTTGGGGTCTCCTAAAGGGGTTTTGAGGTTCTCAGAGAAGACCTGAAGCGTCTTCTTCAAGGGTTTTGGGGTCTCCTGAGATCTTTGGGGTCTCCTAAAGGGTTTTGGGGTTCTCAGAGAGAATCCCAAGTGTCTCCTTCAAGGATTTTGGGGTGTCCCTGAGATCTTTGGGGTCTCCTGAAGAGTTTTGGGGTTCTCAGAGAAGACCCGAAGCGTCTTCTTCAAGGATTTTGGGGTCTCCTGAGATCTTTAGGGTCCCCAAAGGGGTTTTGAGGTCCCCGAAGAGGGTCTTAAGCATCTTCCTCAAAGATTTTTGGGGTCCTCCTGAGATCTTTGGGGTCTCGTAAAGGGTTTTGAGGTTCTCAGAGAAGACCTGAAGCGTCTTCTTCAAGAATTTTGGGGTCTCCCTAAAAATTTTAGGGTCTCCTAAAGGGTTTTGGGGTTCTCAGAGAGGATCCCAACTGTCTCCTTCAAGGATTTTGGGGTCTCCTGAGATCTTTGGGGTCCCCTGAAGGGTTTTGGGGTTCTCAGAGAGGACCCTAAGTGTCTTCCTCAAAGATTTTGGGGTCTCTCTGAGGTCTTTGGGGTCTCCTAAAGGGTTTTGGGGTTCTCGGAGAGGATCCCAAGCGTCTTCTTCAAAGATTTTGGGGTCTCCTGAGATCTTCGAGGTCTCCTAAAAGGTTTTGGGGTTCTCGGAGAGGATCCCCAGCGTCTTCTTCAAGGATTTTGGGGTCTCCTGAGATCTTTAGGGTCCCCAAAGGGGTTTTGAGGTCCCCGAAGAGGATCTTAAGCATCTTCCTCAAAGATTTTTGGGGTCCTCCTGAGATCTTTGAGGTCTCCTGAAGGATTTTGGGGTTCTCATAGAAGACCGGAAGTGTCTTATTCAAGGATTTGGGGGTCTCTCTGGGATCTTTGGGGTCTCCTAAAGGGTTTTGGGGTTCTCGGAGAGGATCCCAAGCGTCTCCTTCAAGGATTTTGGGGTCTCCTGAGATCTTTGGGGTCTCCTGAGGGGTTTTGAGGTTCTCAGAGAGGGCCCTAAGCGTCTTCTTCAAGGATTTTGGGGTCTCCCTGAGATCTTTGGGGTCCCCTGAAGGGTTTTGGGGTTCTCAGAGAGGATCACAAGCTTCTCCCCTAAAGAGTTTAGGTTTCCTGAGAGATTTGGTGGCCCTCAACCCATCTCTGGTGGCTCCAGGGGGCTCTTGGTGGCCCTCAACCCATCCCTGGTGGCTCCAAGATGCTCTTGGTGGCCCTCAACCCATCCCTGGTGGCTCCAAGGGGGTCTTGGTGGCCCTCAAACCCTCCTTAGTGGCCCTCAACCCATCTCTGGTGGCTCCAAGATGCTCTTGGTGGCCCTCAACCCATTCTTGGTGGCCCCAGGGGGGTCTTGCTGGCCCTCAACCCATCCTTGGTGGCTCCAAGGGGGTTTTGGTGGCCCTCAACCCCTCCCTGGTGGCCCCCAACCCATCCCTGGTAGCTCCAAGGTGGTCTTGGTGGCCCTCAACCCATCCCTGGTGGCTCCAAGGTGGTCTTGGTGGCCCTCAACCCCTCCCTGGTGGCCCCCAACCCATCCCTGGTAGCTCCAAGGTGGTCTTGGTGGCCCTCAACCCATCCCTGGTGGCTCCAAAGGGGTCTTGGTGGCCCTCAACCCCTCCCTGGTGGCTCCAAGATGCTCTTGGTGGCCCTCAACCCATCCCTGGTGGCTCCAAGATGCTCTTGGTGGCCCTCAACCCATCCCTGGTGGCCCCAAGGTCATCTTGGTGGCCCTCAACCCATCCCTGGTGGCTCCAAGGTGGTCTTGGTGGCCCTCAACCCCTCCCTGGTGGCCCCCAACCCATCCCTGGTAGCTCCAAGGTGGTCTTGGTGGCCCTCAACCCATCCCTGGTGGCTCCAAAGGGGTCTTGGTGGCCCTCAACCCCTCCCTGGTGGCTCCAAGATGCTCTTGGTGGCCCTCAACCCATCCCTGGTGGCTCCAAGATGCTCTTGGTGGCCCTCAACCCATCCCTGGTGGCCCCAAGGTCATCTTGGTGGCCCTCAACCCATCCCTGGTGGCTCCAAGATGCTCTTGGTGGCCCTCAACCCATCCCTGGTGGCTCCAAGGTGCTCTTGGTGGCCCTCAACCCCTCCCTGATGGCCCCAAGGGGGTCTTGGTGGCCCTCAACCCATCCCTGGTGGCCCCAAGATGCTCTTGGTGGCCCTCAACCCATCCCTGGTGGCTCCAAGGTGGTCTTGGTGGCCCTCAACCCATCCCTGGTGGCTCCAAGATGTTCTTGGTGACCCTCAACCCATCCCTGGTGTCTCCAAGGGGGTCTTGGTGGCCCTCAACCCATCCCTGGTGGCTCCAAGATGCTCTTGGTGGCCCTCAACCCCTCCCTGGTGGCTCCAAGATGTTCTTGGTGGTCCTCAACCCATCCCTGGTGGCTCCAAGGGGCTCTTGGTGGCCCTCAACCCATCCCTAGTGGCCCTCAACCCCTCCTTGGTGGCCCCAAGGTGGTCTTGGTGGCCCTCAACCCATCCCTGGTGGCCCCTGGTGGCTGGAGGGCTTCCGGGTTGTCCCGGTGCCCCCCCCGATGGAGTTTTTTGGGGTGTCGGGGCGGGGCAGGACTCGGTGCGGCTGCTGGCGGTGGAGGCCTGCGTGAGCATCGCGCAACTGCTGCCCCAGGAGGAGCTCGAGGGGCTCGTGATGCCCACCCTGCGGCAAGCGGCCGAGGACAAATCCTGGCGCGTCCGCTACATGGTGGCCGACAAGTTCACCGAGGTTTGGAGGCATCTGGGGGGGGGTTGAGGGCATCTCAGGGGGGTTTGGAGGCATCTCAGGGGGGTTTGGAGGCATCTCGGGGGGTTTGGAGGCATCTCAGGGGGGTTTGGGGGCATCTCAGGGGGGTTTGGAGGCATCTCAAGGGGGTTTGGAGGCATCTCAGGGGGGTTTGGAGGCATCTCAGGGGGTTTGGAGGCATCTCAGGGGGGTTTGGAGGCATCTCAGGGGGGTTTGGAGGCATCTCGGGGTTTGGAGGCATCTCAGGGGGGTTTGGAGGCATCTCAGGGGGGTTTGGAGGCATCTCAGGGGGGTTTGGAGGCATCTCAGGGGGGTTTGGAGGCATCTCAGGGGGGTTTGGGGGCATCTTGAGGGGGTTTGGAGGCATCTCAGAGGGGTTTGGAGGCATCTCAGGCGGGTTTGGAGACATCTCTGGGGGGTTTGGAGGCATCTCAGGGGGTTTGGAGGCATCTCAGGGGGGTTTGGAGGCATCTCAGGGGGGTTTGGAGGCATCTCAGGGTGTTTGGGGGCATCTCAGGGGGGTTTGGAGGCATCTCAGGGGGGTTTGGAGGCATCTTGAGGGGTTTTGGAGGAATCTCAGGGCATTTGGAGGCATCTCAAGGGGGTTTGGAGGCATCTCAGGGGGGTTTGAGGGCATCTCGGGGAGGTTTGAGGGCATCTTGAGGGGGTTTGGGGGCATCTCAGGGGGTTTGGGGGCATCTCGGGGGTTTGGAGGCGTCTTGAGGGGGTTTGGAAGCATCTCGGGGGTTTGGGGGCATCTCAAGGTGGTTTGGAGGTATCTCAGGGGGGTTTGGAGGAATCTCGGGGTTTTGCGGCATCTCAAAGGGGTTTGGAGGCATCTTGAGAGGGTTTGGAGGCATTTCAGGTGGGTTTGGAGGCATCTTGAGAGGTTTTGGAGGAATCTCAGGGGGGTTTGAGGGCATCTCGAGGGGGTTTGGGGGCATCTCAGGGGGTTTGGAGGCATCTCAAGGGGGTTTGGAGGCATCTCAGGAGGGTTTGGAGGCATCTCAAGGGGGTTTGGAGGCATCTTGAGGGGTTTTGGAGGAATCTCAAAGGGGTTTGGAGGCATCTCAGGGGGTTTGGAGGCATCTCAAGGCGGTTTGGAGGCATCTCAGGGGGGTTTGGGGGCATCTCAAGGCGGTTTGGAGGCATCTCAGGGGGGTTTGGGGGCATCTCAAGGGGGTTTGGAGGCATCTCGAGGCAGTTTGTAGGCGTCTTGAGGGGGTTTGAAGGCATCTCAGGGGGGTTTGAGGGCATCTCGAGGGGGTTTGGGGGCATCTCGGGGGGTTTGGGGGCATCTCAGGGGGGTTTGGGGCATCTCGAGGGGGTTTGGAGGCATCTCAGGGGGGTTTGGGGGCATCTCGAGGGGGTTTGGAGGCATCTCAGGGGGGTTTGGAGGCATCTCAGGGGGCTTTGGGGGCATTTCAGGGGGGTTTGGAGACATCTCAGGGGGGTTTGGAGGCATCTCAGGGGGGTTTGGAGGCATCTCAGGGGGATTTGGAGGCATCTCAGGGGCTTTGGAGGCATCTCAGGGGGGTTTGGAGGCATCTCAGGGGGGTTTGGAGGCGTCTTGAGGGTGTTTGGAGGCATCTCAGGGGGGGTTTGGAGGCATCTCAGGGGGGTTTGGAGGCATCTCAGGGGGGTTTGGAGGCTTCTCAGGAGGGTTTGGAGGCATCTCAGGGGGTTTGGAGGCGTCTCAGTGGGGGTTTGGAGGCATCTCGGGGGGTTTGAGGGCATCTCGAGGGGGTTTGGAGGCATCTCAGGGGGTTTGGAGGCATCTCGGGGGGGTTTGGAGGCATCTCAGGGGGGTTTGGGGGCATCTCGGGGGTTTGGAGGTATCTCGGGGGGGTTTGGGGGCATCTCGGGGGGGTTTGAGGGCATCTCGCGGGGGTTTGAGGGCATCTCAGGGGGGGTTGGGGGCATCTCAGGGCGGTTTGAGGGCATCTAGAGGGGGTTTCAGGGCATCTCGAGGGGGTTTGGAGGCATCTCAGGGGGGTTTGGAGGCATCTTGAGGGGGTTTGGAGGAATCTCAAAGGGGTTTGGAGGCATCTCAGGGGGTTTGGAGGCATCTTGAGGCGGTTTGGAGGCATCTCGGGGGTTTGGGGGCATCTCAAGGGGGTTTGGAGGCATCTCGAGGCGGTTTGGAGGCGTCTTGAGGGGGTTTGAAGGCATCTCAGGGGGGTTTGAGGGCATCTCGAGGGGGTTTGGAGGCATCTCGGGGGGTTTGGTGGCATCTCAGGGGGGTTTGGAGGCATCTCAGGGGGTTTGGAGGCATCTCAGGGGGATTTGGAGGCATCTCAGAGGGGTTTGGGGGCATCTCGAGGGGGTTTGGAGGCATCTCAGTGGGGTTTGGGGGCATCTCAAGGGGTTTGGAGGCATCTCAGGGGGGTTGGAGGCATCTCAGGGGGGTTTGGGGGCATCTCAAGGGGGTTGGAGGCATCTCGAGGGGGTTTGGAGGCATCTCAGGGGGTTTGGAGGCATCTCAGGGGGGTTTGGAGGCATCTCAGGGGGGTTTGGAGGCATCTCGGGGGGTTTGGAGGCTTCTCAGGAGGGTTTGGAGGCATCTCAGGGGGGTTTGGAGGCATCTCGAGTGGGTTTGGGGGCCACCTGAGGACCTTTGGGGCCGTCCGTGTCCTCTGGAGCAGCTCCAACGCGCCGTGGGCCCCGAGATCACCAAGACGGACCTGGTGGGCGCCTTCCAGAGCCTGATGAAGGACTGCGAGGCCGAGGTGCGGGCGGCCGCCTCCCACAAGGTCAAAGGTCAGTGAGGACAACCCGGGGTCCCACCTGGTGGCCCCAAAGATGGTTCCTGTGGCCCCAGGGAGGGGCTTTGGGTCTTCAGGGGGGGCTTGGGGTCACCTTGTCCATGGGAACGAGGGCCAAGGCGGGTCTTGGAGAACCTCAAGGTCCTAAAGGGGGATCCTGGAGAACCTCAAGGGCCTAAAGGTGGATCCTGGAGAACCTCAAGGGCCTAAAGGGGGATCCTGGAGGACCTCAAGGGCCTGAAGGTGGATCCTGGAGGACCTCAAGGCCCTAAAGGTGGATCCTGGAGAACCTCAAGGCCCTAAAAGTGGATCCTGGAGAACCTCAAGGCCCTGAAGGGGGATCCTGGAGAACCTCAAGGCCCTAAAGGTGGATCCTGGAGGACCTCAAGGCCCTAAAGGTGGATCCTGGAGGACCTCAAGGCCCTAAAGGTGGATCCTGGAGGACCTCAAGGCCCTAAAGGTGGATCCTGGAGGACCTCAAGGCCCTGAAGGTGGATCCTGGAGAACCTCAAGGCCCTAAAGGTGGATCCTGGAGAACCTCAAGGCCCTAAAGGGGGATCCTGGAGAACCTCAAGGGCCTGAAGGGGGATCCTGGAGAACCTCAAGGCCCTAAAAGTGGATCCTGGAGGACCTCAAGGGCCTGAAGGTGGATCCTGGAGGACCTCAAGGCCCTAAAGGTGGATCCTGGAGGACCTCAAGGCCCTGAAGGTGGATCCTGGAGAACCTCAAGGGCCTGAAGGTGGATCCTGGAGAACCTCAAGGCCCTGAAGGTGGATCCTGGAGAACCTCAAGGGCCTGAAGGTGGATCCTGGAGAACCTCAAGGCCCTGAAGGTGGATCCTGGAGAACCTCAAGGGCCTGAAGGTGGATCCTGGAGAACCTCAAGGGCCTAAAAGGGGATCCTGGAGAACCTGGTGGCCCCCTAGTGGATCTTGGAGGAGCTGGTGGCCCCATAATGGATCTTGGAGGACCTGGTGGCCCCAGGGCTGGTCCCCAACGTCCCCCCCCGTGTCCCCCCCAGAGTTCTGCGAGAACTTGTCCCCCGACTGCCGCGAGGCCGTCATCATGGGCCAGATCCTGCCCTGCATCAAGGTGAGGAGCTCGGGGGGGGACACGGGGACAACCCCTGGGGACCTTCTGGGGTTGTGGGACCTCATGGGGACATCACAGGGACACCCCTGGGGACCTTCTGGGGTGGTGGGGCCTCATGGGGACATCACAGGGACACCCCTGGGGACCTTCTGGGGTGGTGGGACCTCATGGGGACATCACAGGGACACCCCTGGGGGCCTTCTGGGGTGGTGGGACCTCATGGGGACATCACAGGGACACCCCTGGGGACCTTCTGGGGTGGTGGGACCTCATGGGGACACCCCGGGGACACTCATGGGACCTTCTAGGGTGGTGGGACCTCATGGGGACCTCCTTGAGGGCCTCCTGGGGTGGTGGGACCTCATGGGGACACCCCGGGGACACCCTTGGGGACCTTCTGGGGTGGTGGGACCTCATGGGGACATCACAGGGACACCCCTGGGGACCTTCTGGGTTGGTGGGACCTCATAGGGACACCCTGGGGGCACTCCTGGGGACCTTCTAGGGTGGTGGGACCTCATGGGGACCTCCTTGAGGACCTTCTGGGGTGGTGGGACCCCATGGAGACACCCTGGGGACACTCCTGGGGACCTTCTGGGGTGGTGGGACCTCATGGGGACATCACAGGGACACCTCTGGGGACCTTCTGGGGTGGTGGGACCTCATGGAGACCTTCTTGAGGGCCTCCTGGGGTGGTGGGACCTCATTGGGACATCACGGGAACACCCCTGGGGACCTTCTGGGGTGGTGGGACCTCATGGGGACATCACAGGGACACCCCTGGGGACCTTCTGGGGTGGTGGGACCTCATGGGGACATCACGGGGACACCTCTGGGGACCTTCTGGGGTGCTGGGACCTCATGGGGACATCACGGGGACACCCCTGGGGACCTTCTGGGGTGCTGGGACCTCATGGGGACGACCTTGAGGACCTTCTGGGGTGGTGGGACCTCATGGGGACATCACGGGGACACCCCTAGGGACCTTCTGGGGTGGTGGGACCTCATGGGGACATCACAGGGACACCCCTAGGGACCTTCTGGGGTGGTGGGACCTCACGGGGAGATCCTTGAGGACCTCGTAGGGTGGTGGGACCCGAGGAGGAGATCCCTTTGGGGCGTCTCCGGCCACCGTGGTCCTGGTGGTGTCCCCAGGAGCTGGTGTCGGACGCCAACCAGCACGTCAAGTCGGCGCTGGCCTCGGTCATCATGGGCCTGTCGCCCATCCTGGGCAAGGACAACACGGTGGAGCATCTCCTGCCGCTCTTCCTGGCGCAGCTCAAGGACGAGGTGGGACCCCAGGGGACCTTCTGGGACGGGGGGACATGGGGACCTCGTGCCGGGGACACCCCAGGGGACACCAGCCCACAGGGTCCTTCTCCTCTAGAGGCCACCAAGCCCGGAGGTGCCACCTCCAGGGCTCCATCTCAAGAACTTCCAGCTCCATAGGTGCCACCTCCAAGGTTCCATCTCCTGCAGCTCCATAGGTGCCACCTCCCTGGCTCCATCTCCTCCAGCTCCATAGGTGCCACCTCCCTGGCTCCATCTCCTCGAGCTCCATAGGTGCCACCTCCCTGGCTCCATCTCCTGCAGGTCCATAGGTGCCACCTCCCTGGCTCCATCTCCTGCAGCTCCATAGGTGCCACCTCCCTGGCTCCATCTCCCCCAGCTCCATAGGTGCCACCTCCCTGGCTCCATCTCCTCGAGCTCCATAGGTGCCACCTCCCTGGCTCCGTCTCCTCCAGCTCCATAGGTGCCACCTCCCTGGCTCCATCTCTCCCAGCTCCATAGGTGCCACCTCCCTGGCTCCATCTCAAGAACTTCCAGCTCCATAGGTGCCACCTCCAAGGTTCCATCTCCGTCAGCTCCATAGGTGCCACCTCCCTGGCTCCATCTCCTCCAGCTCCATAGGTGCCACCTCCCTGGCTCCATCTCCTCCAGCTCCATAGGTGCCACCTCCCTGGCTCCATCTCCTGGAGCTGCATAGGTGCCACCTCCCTGGCTCCATCTCCTGCAGCTCCATAGGTGCCACCTCCCTGGCTCCATCTCCTGCAGCTCCATAGGTGCCACCTCCCTGGCTCCGTCTCCTCCAGCTCCATAGGTGCCACCTCCCTGGCTCCGTCTCCTCCAGCTCCATAGGTGCCACCTCCCTGGCTCCGTCTCCTCCAGCTCCATAGGTGCCACCTCCCTGGCTCCATCTCCTCCAGCTCCATAGGTGCCACCTCCCTGGCTCCATCTCCTCCAGCTCCATAGGTGCCACCTCCCTGGCTCCATCTCCTCCGGCTCCATAGGTGCCACCTCTCTGGCTCCATCTCCTCCAGCTCCATAGGTGCCACCTCCCTGGTTCCATCTCCTGGAGCTCCATAGGTGCCACCTCCCTGGCTCCATCTGCTCCAGCTCCATAGGTGCCACCTCCCTGGCTCCATCTCCTCCAGCTCCATAGGTGCCACCTCCCTGGCTCCATCTCCTCCAGCTCCATAGGTGCCACCTCCCTGGCTCCGTCTCCTCCAGCTCCATAGGTGCCACCTCCCTGGCTCCATCTCCTGCAGCTCCATAGGTGCCACCTCCCTGGCTCCATCTCCTGCAGCTCCATAGGTGCCACCTCCCTGGCTCCATCTCCTCCAGCTCCATAGGTGCCACCTCCCTGGCTCCATCTCCTCCAGCTCCATAGGTGCCACCTCCCTGGCTCCATTTCCTCCAGCTCCATAGGTGCCACCTCCCTGGCTCCATCTCCTGCAGCTCCATAGGTGCCACCTCCCTGGCTCCATCTCCTGCAGCTCCATAGGTGCCACCTCCCTGGCTCCATCTCCTCCAGCTCCATAGGTGCCACCTCCCTGGCTCCATCTCCTCCAGCTCCATAGGTGCCATCTCCCTGGCTCCATCTCCTGCAGCTCCATAGGTGCCACCTCCCTGGCTCCATTTCCTCCAGCTCCATAGGTGCCACCTCCCTGGCTCCATCTCCTGCAGCTCCATAGGTGCCACCTCCAAGGTTCCATCTCCTGCAGCTCCATAGGTGCCACCTCCCTGGCTCCATCTCCTGCAGCTCCATAGGTGCCACCTCCCTGGCTCCATCTCCTCCAGCTCCATAGGTGCCACCTCCCTGGCTCCATCTCCTCCAGCTCCATAGGTGCCACCTCCCTGGCTCCGTCTCCTCCAGCTCCATAGGTGCCACCTCCCTGGCTCCATCTCCTCCAGCTCCATAGGTGCCACCTCCCTGGCTCCATCTCCTGCAGCTCCATAGGTGCCACCTCCCTGGCTCCATCTCTCCCAGCTCCATAGGTGCCACCTCCCTGGCTCCATCTCCTCCAGCTCCATAGGTGCCACCTCCCTGGCTCCATCTCTCCCAGCTCCATAGGTGCCACCTCCCTGGCTCCATCTCCTGCAGCTCCATAGGTGCCACCTCCCTGGCTCCATCTCCTCCAGCTCCATAGGTGCCACCTCCCTGGCTCCGTCTCCTCCAGCTCCATAGGTGCCACCTCCCTGGCTCCATCTCCTCCAGCTCCATAGGTGCCACCTCCCTGGCTCCATCTCCTGCAGCTCCATAGGTGCCACCTCCCTGGCTCCATTTCCTCCAGCTCCATAGGTGCCACCTCCCTGGCTCCATCTCCTGCAGCTCCATAGGTGCCACCTCCAAGGTTCCATCTCCTGCAGCTCCATAGGTGCCACCTCCCTGGCTCCATCTCCTGCAGCTCCATAGGTGCCACCTCCCTGGCTCCATCTCCTCCAGCTCCATAGGTGCCACCTCCCTGGCTCCATCTCCTCCAGCTCCATAGGTGCCACCTCCCTGGCTCCGTCTCCTCCAGCTCCATAGGTGCCACCTCCCTGGCTCCATCTCCTCCAGCTCCATAGGTGCCACCTCCCTGGCTCCATCTCCTGCAGCTCCATAGGTGCCACCTCCCTGGCTCCATCTCTCCCAGCTCCATAGGTGCCACCTCCCTGGCTCCATCTCCTCCAGCTCCATAGGTGCCACCTCCCTGGCTCCATCTCTCCCAGCTCCATAGGTGCCACCTCCCTGGCTCCATCTCCTGCAGCTCCATAGGTGCCACCTCCCTGGCTCCATCTCCTCCAGCTCCATAGGTGCCACCTCCCTGGCTCCATCTCCTCCAGCTCCATAGGTGCCACCTCCCTGGCTCCATGTCCTCCGGCTCCATAGGTGCCACCTCCCTGGCTCCATCTCCTGCAGCTCCATAGGTGCCACCTCCCTGGCTCCATCTCCTCCAGCTCCATAGGTGCCACCTCCCTGGCTCCGTCTCCTCCAGCTCCATAGGTGCCACCTCCCTGGCTCCATCTCCTCCAGCTCCATAGGTGCCACCTCCCTGGCTCCATCTCTCCCAGCTCCATAGGTGCCACCTCCCTGGCTCCATCTCTCCCAGCTCCATAGGTGCCACCTCCCTGGCTCCATCTCCTCCAGCTCCATAGGTGCCACCTCCCTGGCTCCATGTCCTCCAGCTCCATAAGTGCCACTTCCCTGGCTCCATCTCCTCCAGCTCCATAGGTGCCACCTCCCTGGCTCCATCTCCTCCAGCTCCATAGGTGCCACCTCCCTGGCTCCATCTCCTGCAGCTCCATAGGTGCCACCTCCCTGGCTCCATCTCCTCCGGCTCCATAGGTGCCACCTCCCTGGCTCCATCTCCTCCAGCTCCATAGGTGCCACCTCCCTGGCTCCATGTCCTCCAGCTCCATAGGTGCCACCTCCCTGGCTCCATCTCCTGCAGCTCCATAGGTGCCACCTCCCTGGCTCCATCTCCTCCAGCTCCATAGGTGCCACCTCCCTGGCTCCATCTCCTGCAGCTCCATAGGTGGCACCTCCCTGGCTCCATCTCCTCCAGCTCCATAGGTGCCACCTCCCTGGCTCCATCTCCTGCAGCTCCATAGGTGCCACCTCCCTGGCTCCATCTCCTCCAGCTCCATAGGTGCCACCTCCCTGGCTCCATCTCCTCCAGCTCCATAGGTGCCACCTTCAAGGTTCCATCTCCTCCAGCTCCATAGGTGCCACCTCCCTGGCTCCATCTCCTGCAGCTCCATAGGTGCCACCTCCCTGGCTCCATCTCCTGCAGCTCCATAGGTGCCACCTCCCTGGCTCCATCTCATCCAGCTCCATAGGTGCCACCTCCCTGGCTCCATCTCCTCCAGCTCCATAGGTGCCACCTCCCTGGCTCCATCTCCTGCAGCTCCATAGGTGCCACCTCCCTGGCTCCATCTCCTCCAGCTCCATAGGTGCCACCTCCCTGGCTCCATCTCCTCCAGCTCCATAGGTGCCACCTCCCTGGCTCCATGTCCTGCAGCTCCATAGGTGCCACCTCCCTGGCTCCATCTCCTCCAGCTCCATAGGTGCCACCTCCCTGGCTCCATCTCCTCCAGCTCCATAGGTGCCACCTCCCTGGCTCCATAGATGCCACCTCCCTGGCTCCATCTCCTCCAGCTCCATAGGTGCCACCTCCCTGGCTCCATCTCCTCCAGCTCCATAGGTGCCACCTCCCTGGCTCCATCTCCTCCAGCTCCATAGGTGCCACCTCCCTGGCTCCATCTTCTCCAGCTCCATAGGTGCCACCTCCCTGGCTCCATCTCCTCCAGCTCCATAGGTGCCACCTCCGTGGCTCCATCTCTCCCAGCTCCATAGGTGCCACCTCCCTGGCTCCATCTCCTCCAGCTCCATAGATGCCACCTCCCTGGCTCCGTCTCCTGCAGCTCCATAGGTGCCACCTCCCTGGCTCCATCTCCTCCAGCTCCATAGGTGCCACCTCCCTGGCTCCATCTCCTCCAGCTCCATAGGTGCCACCTCCCTGGCTCCATCTCCTCCAGCTCCATAGGTGCCACCTCCCTGGCTCCATCTCCTCCAGCTCCATAGGTGCCACCTCCCTGGCTCCGTCTCTCCCAGCTCCATAGGTGCCACCTCCCTGGCTCCATCTCCTCCAGCTCCATAGGTGCCACCTCCCTGGCTCCATCTCCTCCAGCTCCATAGGTGCCACCTCCCTGGCTCCATGTCCTCCGGCTCCATAGGTGCCACCTCCCTGGCTCCATCTCCTGCAGCTCCATAGGTGCCACCTCCCTGGCTCCATCTCCTCCAGCTCCATAGGTGCCACCTCCCCGGCTCCATCTCCTCCAGCTCCATAGGTGCCACCTCCCTGGCTCCATCTCCTCCAGCTCCATAGGTGCCACCTCCCTGGCTCCATCTCCTGCAGCTCCATAGGTGCCACCTCCCTGGCTCCATCTCCTCCAGCTCCATAGGTGCCACCTCCCTGGCTCCATCTCCTCCAGCTCCATAGGTGCCACCTCCCTGGCTCCATCTCCTGCAGCTCCATAGGTGCCACCTCCCTGGCTCCATCGCCTGCAGCTCCATAGGTGCCACCTCCCTGGCTCCATCTCCTGCAGCTCCATAGGTGCCACCTCCCTGGCTCCGTCTCCTCCAGCTCCATAGGTGCCACCTCCCCGGCTCCATCTCCTCCAGCTCCATAGGTGCCACCTCCCTGGCTCCATCTCCTCCAGCTCCATAGGTGCCACCTCCCTGGCTCCATCTCCTCCAGCTCCATAGGTGCCACCTCCCTGGCTCCATCTCCTCCAGCTCCATAGGTGCCACCTCCCTGGTTCCATCTCCTCCAGCTCCATAGGTGCCACCTCCCTGGCTCCATCTCTTCCAGCTCCATAGGTGCCACCTCCCTGGCTCCATCTCCTCCAGCTCCATAGGTGCCACCTCCCTGGCTCCATCTCCTGCAGCTCCATAGGTGCCACCTCCCTGGCTCCATCTCCTCCAGCTCCATAGGTGCCACCTCCCTGGCTCCATCTCCTCCAGCTCCATAGGTGCCACCTCCCTGGTTCCATCTCCTCCAGCTCCATAGGTGCCACCTCCCTGGCTCCATCTCTTCCAGCTCCATAGGTGCCACCTCCCTGGCTCCATCTCCTCCAGCTCCATAGGTGCCACCTCCCTGGCTCCATCTCCTCCAGCTCCATAGGTGCCACCTCCCTGGCTCCATCTCCTCCAGCTCCATAGGTGCCACCTCCCTGGCTCCATGTTCTCCAGCTCCATAGGTGCCACCTCCCTGGCTCCATCTCCTCCAGCTCCATAGGTGCCACCTCCCTGGCTCCATCTCCTCCAGCTCCATAGGTGCCACCTCCCTGGCTCCATGTCTCCTCCAGCTCCATAGGTGCCACCTCCGTGGCTCCATCTCCCCCAGCTCCATAGGTGCCACCTCCCTGGGTTCTTGCTGTCCCCGAGGTGTCCCCCAGGTGTCCCCCGGTGTCCCCGCGGTGTCCCTCACGCCCTCCGTGGTGTCCCCAGTGCCCCGAGGTCCGCCTCAACATCATCTCCAACCTGGACTGCGTCAACGAGGTCATCGGCATCCGGCAGCTCTCCCAGTCGCTGCTCCCGGCCATCGTGGAGCTGGCCGAGGACGCCAAGTGGCGCGTGCGCCTCGCCATCATCGAGTACATGCCCCTCCTCGCCGGGCAGCTGGTCAGCGCTGGGGGCACTGGGGGGGACTGGGGGGGGACTGGGAGGGGACTGGGAGGGACTGGGAGGGACTGGGAGGGACTGGGAGGGGACTGGGAGGGGACTGGGAGGGACTGGGAGGGGACTGGGAGGGACTGGGAGGGACTGGGAGGGGACTGGGAGGGGACTGGGAGGGACTGGGAGGGACTGGGAGGGACTGGGATGGACTGGGATGGACTGGGAGGGACTGGGAGGGGACTGGGAGGGGACTGGGAGGGACTGGGAGGGACTGGGAGGGGACTGGGAGGGGACTGGGAGGGACTGGGAGGGACTGGGAGGGACTGGGAGGGACTGGGAGGGACTGGGAGGGACTGGGAGGGGACTGGGAGGGGACTGGGAGGGACTGGGAGGGGACTGGGAGGGGACTGGGAGCTGATACTGGGATGGACTGGGAGGCACTGGAAGGATCGTCTGGCCTTGGCGGGGGCGGGTACTCGTTTATACTGGAAGGAGAAAGGTTTATACTGGTTTATACTGGTTCATACTGGTTTATACTTGTTGATACTGGTTCATACTGGTTTATACTGGTCCATACTGGTTTATACTGGTTCCCTTTTTCAGGGCGTGGAGTTCTTTGATGAGAAGCTGAACTCGCTCTGCATGGCCTGGCTCGTCGACCATGGTTCGTACTGGGAGCTACTGGGAGCACTGGGAGCTACTGGGACTCCCTAGAGGGGTTACTGGGAGCACTGGGATTTACTGGGAAGCCCCTAGAGGGGCTACTGGAAGGTTTGGGGGCGTACTGGGAGCTACTGGGAGCCCCTAGAGGGGTTACTGGGAGCTACTGGGTGGAGGAACTGGGAGGCCTGGGAGGGGTTACTGGGGGATACTGGGAGTTACTGGGAGCCCCTAGAGGGGATACTGGGAGACCTAGAGGGCTTACTGGGAGCTACTGGGAGCCCTAGAGGGCTTACTGGGAGCTACTGGGAGCCAGTAAGGTTACTGGGAGAGCTAGAGGGCTTACTGGGAGCCCTAGAGGGCTTACTGGGAGCTACTGGGAGCCAGCAGGCTTACTGGGAGCCCTAGAGGGCTTACTGGGAGCTACTGGGAGCCCTAGAGGGCTTACTGGGAGCTACTGGGAGCCCCTAGAGAGCTTACTGGGAGCTACTGGGAGCCGGCAGCCTTACTGGGAGCTCTAGAGGGCTTACTGGGAGCTACTGGGAGCCCCTAGAGGGCTTACTGGGAGCTACTGGGAGCCGGCAGCCTTACTGGGAGCTCTAGAGGGCTTACTGGGAGCTACTGGGAGCCCCTAGAGGGCTTACTGGGAGCTACTGGGAGCCAGCAGGCTTACTGGGATACCTGGAGGACTTACTGGGAGCTACTGGGAGCCCTCGAGGGCTTACTGGGAGCTACTGGGAGCCAGCAGCCTTACTGGGAGCCCTCGAGGGCTTACTGGGCGCCCTCAACGCCCTTACTGGGAGCTACTGGGAGCCCCGGAATCCCTTTTTCCCCCGTGGCTGCCTCTCCATGCTCCCTTTCCTTGCCCTTGGTGGCCCTTGGTGGCCCTTGGTGGCCCTTGGTGGCCCTTGGTGGGGCATCCTGGTCCTTCCTGGTC
Source organism: Phaenicophaeus curvirostris (assembly GCF_032191515.1). NCBI lineage: Eukaryota > Metazoa > Chordata > Aves > Cuculiformes > Cuculidae > Phaenicophaeus > Phaenicophaeus curvirostris. The sequence goes on along the minus strand of NW_027206903.1, from coordinate 102,247 downwards.
CTTACTGGTCCTTACTGGTGCGGTCGCAGTGTACGCCATCCGCGAGGCGGCCACCAGTAACCTCCGCAAACTGGTCGAGCGCTTCGGGCAGGACTGGGCGCAGGGAACCATCGTCCCCAAGGTTTTGGCCATGGCCGCCGACCCCAACTACCTGCACCGCATGACCACGCTCTTCTGCATCAACGTGAGGGACCCCCCCCCAAAATCCTGGGGCTCCCCCCCACCCCTGGGTGCCCCTCACCGACCCCTGGGGCCCCCCCAAACCCTAGGGGACCCCCCCAAACCTGCCCCCCCCCCCCCCCCCCCATCATGGATACCTCGATCCCCATCTCTGGCTCCTCTCCTCACTCCCCTCTCACCAACCTTCTAGGAGCCCCAAAATCCTGCTTTTCTCCCCCAAAATCTGATCCCTACTCTGCACCCCAAAATCCTGGGACTCCACCCCACCCCTGGGTGCCCCTCACGGACCCCTGGGGGCCCCCCAAACCCCACAAGACCCCCCCAAACCTGCCCCCCCCCCCCAATCATGGATACCTCAATCCCCACCTCTGGCTTCTCTCCTCACCCCAAACCTTCTAGGAGCCCCAAAATCCTCCTTTTCTCCCTCAAAATCTGACCCCCACTCTGCACCCCAAAATCCTGGGACTCCCCCCCACCCCTGGGTGCCCCTCGCGGACCCCTGGGGTCCCCCCAAACCCCACGAGACCCCCCCAAACCTGCCCCCCCCCTCCCATCATGGGTACCAGCATCCCTTTCCCTGCATCCCTTTCCCTGCATCCCCTCCTTTCCCCAAACTCCTCGTTTTTTCCCCCAAAATCTCCACCCCAACCCCCCCGGCGAGCCCCCCAAAAGCCCGGGGACTCCCCCAAACCCCTCCATGTCCCCCCCACCCCCCCCACCAGGTCCTCTCGGAGGTGTGTGGCCAGGAGATCACCACCAAGCAGATGCTGCCCACGGTGCTGCGCATGGCGGCCGACGCCGTCGCCAACGTCCGCTTCAACGTCGCCAAGTCCCTGCAGCGCATCGGGCCCATCCTCGACAGCGGGTACGGCCCAGTCAAACCAGTAAAACCAGTAGAAGCCGCCGCGCCCGGAAGGCTCCGCGCCCGGAGAGCCCGCTCCGCGCCGTTCCCATAGCGCACACAGCACCAGTATGACCAGTTCTCCCAGTACACACGGCGCTGGGGGAGAGCAGGAGCACCATTGACAATGAGGATGGTCCCAGTAGAACCAGTTTAACCAGTATAGAAAGCTCAGAGCACCCAGTTTAACCAGTTAAACCAGTTCCCCAGCAGGCAGAGCGCCCAGTCCCTGCAGTTCCCATAGGGCACACAGCACCAGTATAACCAGTTCTCCCAGTACACACGGCGCTGGGGGAGAGCCAGAGCACCCTTGGCAGTGGGGACCATCCCAGTAGGACCAGTAGAACCAGTATAGAAAGCTCAGAGCACCCAGTTTAACCAGTTCAACCAGTTCCCCAGCAGGCAGAGCGCCCAGTCCCTGCAGTTCCCATAGCGCACACGGCACCAGTATAACCAGTTCTCCCAGTACACACGGCGCTGGGGGAGAGCAGGAGCAGCCTTGGCAGTGGGTACCATCCCAGTAGAACCAGTTTAACCAGTATAGAAAGCTCAGAGCACCCAGTTTAACCAGTTTACCCAGTTCAACCAGTTCCCCCAGCAGGCAGAGCACCCAGTCCCTGCAGTTCCCGTAGGGCACACGGCACCAGTATAACCAGTTCTCCCAGTACACACGGCGCTGGGGGAGAGTGGGAGCACCATTGACACTGGGGACCATCCCAGTAGAACCAGTAGAACCAGTATAGAAAGCACAGGGCACCCAGTTTAACCAGCTTAACCAGCTTAACCAGTTCCCCCAGCAGGCAGGCTGCCCAGTCCCTGCAGTTCCCATAGGGCACACGGCACCAGTATAACCAGTTCTCCCAGTACACACGGCGCTGGGGGAGAGCGGGAGCACCCTTGACACTGGGGACCATCCCAGTAGAACCAGTAGAACCAGTATAGAAGGCTCAGAGCACCCAGTTTAACCAGTTTAACCAGCTTAACCAGTTCCCCAGCAGGCAAAGCACCCAGTCCCTGCCGTTCCCATAGGGCACACGGCACCAGTATAACCAGTTCTCCCAGTATACACGGTGCTAGGGGAGAGCCAGAGCGCCCTTGGCAGTGGGGACCATCCCAGTAGAACCAGTAGAACCAGTATAGAAAGCTCAGAGCACCCAGTTTAACCAGTTTACCCAGTTCAACCAGTTCCCCAGCAGGCAGGGCGCCCAGTCCCTGCAGTTCCCATAGCGCACACAGCACCAGTATAACCAGTTCTCCCAGTACACAGGGCGCTGGGGGGAGAGCCAGAGCGCCCTTGGCACTGGGGGACAGTCCCAGTAGAACCAGTAGAACCAGTATAGAAAGCTCAGAGCACCCAGTTTAACCAGTTTAACCAGCTTAACCAGTTCCCCAGCAGGCAAAGCACCCAGTCCCTGCAGTTCCCATAGCGCACACAGCACCAGTATAACCAGTTCTCCCAGTACACACGGCGCTGGGGGAGAGCGGGAGCAGCCTTGGCAGTGGGGACCATCCCAGTATGACCAGTAGAACCAGTATGACCAGTATGACCAGTATAACCGGTGCCCCCCCCCAGGACCCTGCAGAGCGAGGTGAAGCCGGGTGCTGGAGAAGCTGACGCAGGATCAGGACGTGGACGTCAAGTACTTCGCGCAGGAGGCTCTGAGCGGTGAGGGGACAGCGAGGGGGACAGCGAGGGGACACGGGGACATGGGGACAGGGGGATATGGGGACATGGGGACAGGGAGACAGGGGGATATGGGGACAGGGAGACAGGGGGATATGGGGACAGGGGAACAGGGGGATATGGGGACATGGGGACAGGGGGATATGGGGACATGGGGACAGGGAGACAGGGGGACATGGGGACAGGGAGACAGGGGGATATGGGGACAGGGGGACAGGGGGATATGGGGACAGGGAGACAGGGGGATATGGGGACAGGGGAACAGGGGGATATGGGGACAGGGGGATATGGGGACATGGGGACAGGGAGACAGGGGGACATGGGGACAGGGAGACAGGGGGATATGGGGACAGGGGGACAGGGGGATATGGGGACAGGGAGACAGGGGGATATGGGGACAGGGGAACAGGGGGATATGGGGACATGGGGACAGGGGGATATGGGGACATGGGGACAGGGAGACAGGGGGATATGGGGACAGGGAGACAGGGGGATATGGGGACAGGGGAACAGGGGGGATATGGGGGACAGGGGAACAGGGGGATATGGGGACAGGGGGATATGGGGACATGGGGACAGGGGGATATGGGGATATGGGGACAGGGGGACAGGGGGATATGGGGACATGGGGGACAGGGAGACAGGGGGATATGGGGACAGGGGGATATGGGGGACAGGGGGGATATGGGGACATGGGGACAGGGAGACGGGGATATGGGGACAGGGGGACGGGGACATGGGGACATGGGGATATGGGGACAGGGGGTATGGGGACAGGGGGACATGGGGGTATGGGGACAGGGGGACAGGGGGACATGGGGACAGGGGGGACAGGGGGGACATGGGGACAGGGGGATATGGGGACAGGGGGACAGGGGGACAGGGGGATATGGGGACAGGGGGACAGGGGGACAGGACAGGGGGACAGGGGGACAGGGGGATAGGGGGACAGGGGGACACTGAGACCTGTCCCTGTGTCCCCAGTTCTCGCTTTGGCCTGAGCCCCTCGAGGACCCCGCGATGTCACCTCCCGGTGTCCCCGTTAACCCCGTCCCCCCCCCCCCGCCGGTGTCACCTTCATTGTCTTCCCCCCCCCCCCCCCAGCGTTAATTAAAGATAACGAGGTTCTACGGGAACGAAGCGGCTGCTGGTGTCACTGGGTGGGGATGGGGGGGACTGGGAGGCACTGGGAGGGACTGGGATGTACTGGGAGGGACTGGGAGGGGACTGGGAGGGGACTGGGAGGGACTGGGAGGGACTGGGAGGGACTGGGAGGGGACTGGGAGGGACTGGGAGGGGACTGGGAGGGACTGGGAGGGACTGGGGGGGACTGGGGGGGACTGGGGGGGACTGGGAGGGGACTGGGAGGGGACTGGGGGGGACTGGGAGGGGACTGGGAGGGACTGGGAGGGACTGGGAGGGACTGGGGGGGACTGGGGGGGACTGGGAGGGACTGGGAGGACTGGGAGGGGACTGGGAGGGACTGGGAGGGACTGGGAGGGGACTGGGAGGGGACTGGGAGGGACTGGGAGGGGACTGGGAGGGACTGGGAGGGGACTGGGCGGGACTGGGCGGGACTGGGCGGGACTGGGCGGGACTGGGAGGGGACTGGGAGGGACTGGGAGGGACTGGGAGGGAACTGGGAGGGACTGGGAGGGACTGGGAGGGACTGGGAGGGACTGGGAGGGGACTGGGAGGGACTGGGAGGGACTGGGAGGGGACTGGGAGGGGACTGGGAGGGACTGGGAGGGACTGGGAGGGACTGGGAGGGACTGGGAGGGGACTGGGAGGGGACTGGGAGGCACTGGGAGGCACTGGTGTGTACTGGTCTATACTGGGAGGGCAGCACCTGAGGGGGCCCGGATCCCCTTTTCCGCGGGCTTTTCAAGCGGACCGAACCATTTCATAGAAGGCGGCGGGGGTGGGGGGGAACCATTAACCCCCCCAAAACCTTTTCCCCCCGCTTCCACTTTCCCCTCAGGGATTAATGGCGGGTGGGGGGGCACAAATCTACCTCTAAAATGTGGGGGAGAGGCGTTTAAACCCCCTTTTCCCCTCAATTTGCGTTATTTATTCTCTTTATCCCCCCCCCGCGGTCGCCACGATGGTCGCGCCCGCACCTGGGGCTGGAAGCGACCATCTCGTCTCTGGGTGGGGGGGGAGCGGCCTCCCCCCTTCCCGCCCTTCATCATGGCGGCGCCCAGGTGAAGGCGGGAAGAGCCATAAAAGGAAGTGGGCGTGGCCAAGCGCGCGGGGGGGTTATGAATGGGAGGGGGCGTGGCCAGGTGAGTTTATGAATGGGGAAGGGGCGTGGCTTAAGCCCCACCTGGCCACGCCCCCCGCACCTGCCGCCGCCGCCATCATGGCCGCCATGGCGGCCGCGCTCCTGGCGCTGCTGGGTGGGCCCCGGGGGGGGGGTCATTAAGGGGCTGGGGGGGTAATTAACGGGGTAATTAAGGCCGTGGAGGGGCTGGGGGTTAAGGAAGGGGCTGGGGGGGTTAATTAGGGGCTGGGGGGGGGGAATGGAGGGGTAATTAGGGGAGTGGAGGGGTAAATAAGGGGCTGGGGAGGGGGTTGAGGGGGGTAATTAAGGGGGTTGAGGGGTAATTAAGGTTAATTAAGAGGTGTGAGGGGTAATTAAGGGGTTGGGGAGGGGGGTTGGGGGGTAATTAAGGGGTATGAGGGGTAATTAAGGGGTCGGGGAGGGGGTTGAGGGGTTAATTAAGGGGTATGAGGGGTAATTAAGGGGTCGGGGAGGGGGTTGAGGGGTTAATTAAGGGGTTTGAGGGGTAATTAAGGGGTTGGGGAGCGGGTTGAGGGGTAATTAAGGGGCTGGGGAGGGGCTTGAGGGGTAATTAAGGGGTCGGGGAGGGGGTTGAGGGGCTAATTAAGGGGTTTGAGGGGTAATTAAGGGGTTGGGGAGGGGGTTGAGGGGTAATTAAGGGGGTTTCAGGGGTAATTAAGGGGGTTGAGGGGTAATTAAGGGGCTGCGGAGGGGCTTGAGGGGTAATTAAGGGGTTGGGGAGGGAGTTGAGGGGTTAATTAAGGGGTTTGAAGGGTAATTAAGGGGTTGGGGAGGGGGTTGAGGGGGTAATTAAGGGGTTTGAGGGGTAATTAAGGGGTTGGGGAGGGGGGTTGAGGGGCTAATTAAGGGGTTTGAGGGGTAATTAAGGGGCTGAGAGGGGGGGTTGGGGGCTAATTAAGGGGGTTGAGGGGTAATTAAGGGGCTGGGGAGGGGGGTTGAGGGGTAATTAAGGGGTTTGAGGAGTAATTAAGGGGCTGGGGAGGGGGTTGAGGGGTTAATTGAGGGGTTAATTAAGGGGTTTGAGGGGTAATTAAGGGGCTGGGGAGGGGGTAATTAAGGGGGTTGAAGGGTAATTAAGGGGTTGGGGAGGGGGTTGAGGGGTAATTAAGGGGGTTTCAGGGGTAATTAAGGGGGTTGAGGGGTAATTAAGGGGCTGGGGAGGGGGTTGAGGGGGTAATTAAGGGGGTTGAGGAGGAATTGAGGGTTAATTAAGGGGATTGAGGGGTAATTAATGGGTTGGGGAGGGGGTTGAGGGGGTAATTAAGGGATTTGAGGGGTAATTAAGAGGTTTGAGGGGTAATTAAGGGGCTGGGGAGGGGTTTGAGGGGTAATTAAGGGGTTTGAGGGGTAATTAAGGGGTTGGGGTTGAGGGGGTAATTAAGGGGTTTGAGGGGTAATTAAGGGGTTAGGGAGGGGAGTTGAGGGGCTAATTAAGGGGTTTGAGGGGTAATTAAGGGGTTGGGGAGGGGGTTTCAGGGGTAATTAAGGGGGTTTCAGGGTAATTAAGGGGGTTGAGGGGTAATTAAGGGGCTGGGGAGGGGGTTGAGGGGGTAATTAAGGGGGTTGAGGAGGAATTGAGGGTTAATTAAGGGGATTGAGGGGTAATTAATGGGTTGGGGAGGGGGTTGAGGGGGTCATTAAGGGGTTTGAGGGGTAATTAAGGGCTGGGGAGGGGGTTGAGGGGGTAATTAAGGGGTTTGAGGGGTAATTAAGGGGTTGGGGAGGGGGGGTTGAGGGGGTAATTAAGGGGTTTGGGGTAATTAAGGGGTTGGGGAGGGGGTTGAGGGGTAATTAAGGGGTTTGAGGGGAAATTAAGGGGCTGGGGAGGGGGGTTGAGGGGGTAATTAAGGAGTTTGAGGGGTAATTAAGGGGTTGGGGAGGGGTTTGAGGGGGTAATTAAGGGGTTTGAGGGGTAATTAAGGGGCTGGGGAGGGGGTTTCAGGGGTAATTAAGGTGGTTGAGGAGGAATTGAGGGTTAATTAAGGGGATTGAGGGGTGATTAAGGGGTTGGGGAGGGGCTTGAGGGGTAATTAAGGGAGTTGAGGAGCATTTGGGGATTAATTAAGGGGTTTGAGGGGTAATTAAGAGGTTTGAGGGTAATTAAGGGGTTGGGGAGGGGGGGTTGAGGGGGTAATTAAGGGGTTTGGGGTAATTAAGGGGTTGGGGAGGGGGTTGAGGGGTAATTAAGGGGTTTGAGGGGAAATTAAGGGGCTGGGGAGGGGGGTTGAGGGGCTAATTAAGGAGTTTGAGGGGTAATTAAGGGGTTGGGGAGGGGTTTGAGGGGGTAATTAAGGGGTTTGAGGGGTAATTAAGGGGCTGGGGAGGGGGTTTCAGGGGTAATTAAGGTGGTTGAGGAGGAATTGAGGGTTAATTAAGGGGATTGAGGGGTGATTAAGGGGTTGGGGAGGGGCTTGAGGGGTAATTAAGGGAGTTGAGGAGCATTTGGGGATTAATTAAGGGGTTTGAGGGGTAATTAAGAGGTTTGAGGGGTAATTAAGGGGCTGGGAGGGGGGGTTGGGGGTAATTAAGGGGGTTGAGGAGGAACTGAGGGTTAATTAAGAGGTTTGAGGGGTAATTAAGGGGTTGAGGAGGGTGTTGAGGGGGTAATTAAGGGGTTTCAGGGGTAATTAAGGGGCTTGGGGGTATTGGGTGTGGTAATTAAGGGATCTGAGGGGTAATTAAGAGGTTGATTAGGGTCTGGGGGTGAATTGAGGGGGTAATTAGCTGCTGGGGGTAATTAAAGTGCTAGAGAAGGGGATTGAGGGGGTAATTAATGGGCTGGAGGGATAATTAGGGGTGTAATTAAGGGGCTTTAGGGTAATTAAGGACCTAAGGAAGGAGATTGAAGGGTTAATTAAGGGGTTTGAGGGGTAACTGGAGGGCAATTAAGGGAGTTGAGGGGTAATTAAGATGCTGGGGGGTAATTAAGGGGCTGGGGGAGTTAATTAAAGTGCTGGGGAGGGGGATTGAGCGAGTAATTAAGGGGCTGGGGATTAATTGAAGGGGTAATTAGGGGCTGGGGTGTAGCTGGGGGGGCAGAGGGGGTGCTAAAGGGTAATTAGGGGCCTGGGGGTTAATTGAGAGGCTAATTAGTGGGTTTGAGGGGTAATTAGGGGGGCAGTTAGGGGCTGGGGGGAGTAATTAAGGGTCTGGTGGTAATTAGGAGGGTCATTAAGGGGTAATTAAAGGGTTTGGGAGTAATTAAGGGGGTGGGGAGGGGGATTGAGGGGGCAAGGAGGGGCTGGGGATAATTAGGAGGGTAATTAAGAGGCTTGGAGGGTAATTAGGGGGCTTGGAGGGGTAATTAGGGGGCTTGGAGGGGTAATTAGGGGGCTTGAGGGGGTAATTAAGAGCTTGGAGGGATAGTTAAGGGGCTTGAGGGTGTAATTAAGGGGTAATTAAAGGCTTGGAGGGATAATTAAGGGGCTTGATGGGGTAATTAAGGGGTAATTAAAGGCTTGGAGGGATAATTAAGGGCCTGATGCGGTAATTAAGGGGTAATTAAGAGATTGGAGGGATAATTAAGGGGCTTGAGGTGGTAATTAAGGGGCTTGTGGGGATAATTAAGGGGTAATTAAGAACTTGGAGGGATAATTAAGGGGCTTGGGGGGTAATTAAGGGGTAGTTAAGGGGTAATTAAGGGGCTTGAGGGGGTAATTAAGGGGTAATTAAGAGCTTGGAGGGATAATTAAGGAGCTTGAGGAGGTAATTAAGGGGCTTGATGGGGTAATTAAGGGGTGATTAAGAGCTTGGAGGGATAATTAAGGGGCTTGATGGGGTCATTAAGGGGTAATTAAGGGCTTGGAGGGATAATTAAGGAGCTTGACAGGGTAATTAAGGGGTAATTAAGAGCTTGGAGGGATAATTAAGGAGCTTGAGGAGGTAATTAAGGGGCTTGATGGGGTAATTAAGGGGTGATTAAGAGCTTGGAGGGATAATTAAGGGGCTTGAGGGGGTAATTAAGGGGCTTGAGGGGGTAATTAAGGGGTAATTAAGGGCTTGGAGGGATAATTAAGGGGCTTGATGGGGTAATTAAGGGGTAATTAAGGGCTTGGAGGGATAATTAAGGGGCTTGGGGGGTAATTAAGGGGTAGTTAAGGGGTAATTAAGGGGCTTGAGGGGGTAATTAAGGGGTAATTAAGGGCTTGGAGGGATAATTAAGGGGCTTGATGGGGTAATTAAGGGGTAATTAAGGGCTTGGAGGGATAATTAAGGGGCTTGGGGGGTAATTAAGGGGTAGTTAAGGGGTAATTAAGGGGCTTGAGGGGGTAATTAAGGGGTGATTAAGAGCTTGGAGGGATAATTAAGGGGCTTGAGGGGATAATTAAGGGGTAATTAAGGGCTTGGAGGGATAATTAAGGGGCTTGAGGGGGTAATTAAGGGGGCTGGAGGGGTAATTGGGTGACAGGGGGGGACGAAGGGGGACACGGAGCAGGGGGGGTGACAGGGGGTGACAAGGAGGTGACAACGACCAGAGGAGGTGACAATGGGTGATGGTGACAGGTCCCGGGAGGTGACAGGGACCAAGGGGGAGGTGACAATGGGTGACGGTGACAGGTCCTGGGAGGTGACAGGGACCATGAGGAGGTGACAACGACCAGAGGAGGTGACAATGGGTGATGGTGACAGGTCCCAGGAGGTGACAGGGACCAGGGAGAGGTGACAGGGACCAGGGGGAGGTGACAATGGGTGATGGTGACAGGTCCCGGGAGGTGACAGGTCCCAGGAGGTGACAGGGACCAGGGGAAGGTGACAATGGGTGACGGTGACAGGTCCTAGGAGGTGACAGGGACCAGGGGGAGGTGACAGGGACCAGAGGGAGGTGACAATGGGTGATGGTGACAGGTCCCAGGAGGTGACAGGGACCAAGGGGAGGTGACAGAGACCAGAGAGGGGTGACAAGGACCATGAGGAGGTGACAGAGACCAGGGGGAGGTGACAAGGAGACAATGGGAACCAGAGGGAGGTGACAGCTCGCAGGGAGAGGTGACAATGGGTGATGGGGACAAGGACCACGAGGAGGTGACAGGGACCAGGGGGAGGTGACAGGGACCAGGGGGAGGTGACAATGGGTGATGGTGACAGGGACCATGAGGAGGTGACAGGGACCATGAGGAGGTGACAGGGACCAGGGGGAGGTGACAATGGGTGATGGTGACAGGTCCCAGGAGGTGGCAGTGACCAGGGAGAGGTGACAGGGACCAGGGGGAGGTGACAATGGGTGATGGTGACAGGTCCCAGGAGGTGGCAGTGACCAGGGAGAGGTGACAGGGACCAGGGGGAGGTGACAATGGGTGATGGTGGCAGGTGTCAGGAGGTGACAGGGACCAGGGAGAGGTGACAGGGACCAAGGAGAGGTGACAGGGAACACAAGGAGGTGACAGTGACCAGGAGGAGGTGACAATGGGTGATGGTGACAGGTCCTGGGAGGTGACAGAGACCATGAGGAGGTGACAGGGACCAGGGGGAGGTGACAATGGGTGACGGTGACAGGTCCCAGGAGGTGACAGGGACCATGAGGAGGTGACAGGGACCAGGGAGAGGTGACAATGGGTGACGGTGACAGGTCCCAGGAGGTGACAGAGACCAGGGAGAGGTGACAGGGACCAGGGAGAGGTGACAAAGACCAGAGAGGGGTGACAAGGACCACAAGGAGGTGACAGGGGCCAGGGGGAGGTGACAATGGGTGACGGTGACAGGTCCCAGGAGGTGACAGAGACCATGAGGAGGTGACAGGGACCAGGGGGAGGTGACAGCAGGAGCCAGGGAGGTGCCCCCAGGTGCCCCCAGGTGCCCCTGGAGGGGTGTCCCCTGACCCCCCCCCCCTCTCTCTCGGTGTCCCCAGGTCCCGCGGTGGCACTGGAGGTGACGGTGACGGACCCGCGGACGGTGGCTTTGCTCTTCCAGCCCGTGCGGCTGCGCTGCCGCTACCGGACGGTGTCCCCGGAGCCACCACCCATCGTCACCTGGAAGTACAAATCCTTCTGTCCCCAGCGCGGAGCCTTCGGGGACCTCGGAGGGGACCTCGGAGGGGACCTCGGAGGTGGCTTCGGGGACACCGGAGGGGACCCCGGGGGCTCGTGTCCCGACGGAGCCCGCACGGTCCGGGTCGTGGCCACCAAGCAGGGGGACGTGGTCACCCTCGGGGACTTCTACAGGGGACGCAGCGTCACCATCCTGGGAGGTGAGGGTGACAAGGGGACTGGGAGGGACTGGGAGGGGACTGGACATCAGGGTGGGGGTTGGGGACACCTCCAGGGTCTCAGGTGCCACCTCCAGGGTCTCAGGTGCCACCTGCAAGGTCTGAGGTGCCACCTCCAAGGTCTGAGGTGCCACCTCCAAGGTCCGAGGTGCCACCTGAAGGTCCGAGGTGCCACCTCCAGGGTCTGAGGTGCCACCTCCAAGGTCTGAGGTGCCACCTCTAAGGTCTCAGGTGCCACCTCTAGGGTCTGAGGTGCCCCCTGAAGGTCTCAGGTGCCACCTCCAAGCTCTGAGGTGCCACCTCTAGGGTCTCAGGTGCCACCTCCAAGGTCTCAGGTGCCACCTCTAGGGTCTCAGGTGCCACCTCCAAGGTCTGAGGTGCCACCTGAAGGTCTGAGGTGCCACCTCCAAGGTCTGAGGTGCCACCTCCAGGGTCTGAGGTGCCACCTCCAGGGTCTGAGGTGCCACCTGAAGGTCTGAGGTGCCACCTCTAAGGTCTGAGGTGCCACCTCCAAGGTCTGAGGTGCCACCTGAAGGTCTGAGGTGCCACCTCCAAGGTCTGAGGTGCCACCTCCAAGGTCTGAGGTGCCACCTCCAGGGTCTCAGGTGCCACCTCCAAGGTCTCAGGTGCCACCTGAAGGTCTGAGGTGCCACCTCCAGGGTCTGAGGTGCCACCTCCAGGGTCTGAGGTGCCAACTCAAGGTCTGAGGTGCCACCTCCAAGGTCTCAGGTGCCACCTCTAGGGTCTCAGGTGCCACCTCCAAGGTCTGAGGTGACACCTCCAGGGTCTGAGGTGCCCCCTGAAGGTCTCAGGTGCCACCTCCAAGCTCTGAGGTGCCACCTCTAGGGTCTCAGGTGCCACCTCCAAGGTCTCAGGTGCCACCTCTAGGGTCTCAGGTGCCACCTCCAAGGTCTGAGGTGCCACCTGAAGGTCTGAGGTGCCACCTCCAAGGTCTGAGGTGCCACCTGAAGGTCTGAGGTGCCACCTCCAGGGTCTGAGGTGCCACCTGAAGGTCTGAGGTGCCACCTCCAAGGTCTGAGGTGCCACCTGAAGGTCTGAGGTGCCACCTCCAAGGTCTGAGGTGCCACCTCCAGGGTCTCAGGTGCCACCTCCAGGGTCTCAGGTGCCACCTCCAAGGTCTCAGGTGCCACCTGAAGGTCTGAGGTGCCACCTCCAGGGTCTGAGGTGCCACCTGAAGGTCTGAGGTGCCACCTCCAAGGTCTCAGGTTCCACCTCCAAGGTCTGAGGTGCCACCTCCAAGGTCTGAGGTGCCACCTCCAGGGTCTCAGGTGCCACCTCCAAGGTCTCAGGTGCCACCTCCAGGGTCTGAGGTGCCACCTCCAGGGTCTGAGGTGCCACCTGAAGGTCTGAGGTGCCACCTGAAGGTCTGAGGTGACACCTGAAGGTCCGAGGTGCCACCTCCAGGGTCCGAGGTGCCACCTCCAGGGTCTGAGGTGCCACCTCCAGGGTCTCAGGTGCCACCTCCAAGGTCTCAGGTGCCACCTGAAGGTCTGAGGTGCCACCTCCAGGGTCTGAGGTGCCACCTCGGGGTCCTGAGGTGCCACCTGGTGTCCCCAGGGGCGGAGCTGAGCCTGGGCCCGGTGGCCTGGGGGGACAGTGGCCTCTACGTCTGCACCGTCACCTCCCTCAGCGACCTGCAGGGCAACAACGAGGCCCAGGCCCAGCTCATCGTACTGGGTCAGACTGGGGGGGACTGGGAGGGACTGGGAGGGGACTGGGAGGGACTGGGAGGGACTGGGAGGGACTGGGAGGGGACTGGGAGGGACTGGGAGGGGACTGGGAGGGGACTGGGAGGGACTGGGAGGGGACTGGGAGGGACTGGGAGGGGACTGGGAGGGGACTGGGAGGGACTGGGAGGGACTGGGAGGGGACTGGGGGTCACTGGGAGGGACTGGGAGGGGACTGGGGGTCACTGGGAGGGACTGGGAGGGGACTGGGAGGGGACTGGGAGGGGACTGGGAGGGACTGGGAGGGACTGGGGGGCACTGGGAGGGGATTGGGGGGGACTGGGAGGGGACTGGGAGGGGACTGAGAGGGGACTGGGAGGGACTGGGAGGGGACTGGGAGGGACTGGGAGGGACTGGGGGGCACTGGGAGGGGATTGGGGGGGACTGGGAGGGACTGGGAGGGGACTGGGAGGGGACTGGGAGGGACTGGGAGGGGACTGGGAGGGACTGGGAGGGACTGGGAGGGACTGGGGGGCACTGGGAGGGGATTGGGGGGGACTGGGAGGGGACTGGGAGGGACTGGGAGGGACTGGGGGGGACTGGGAGGTGACTGGGAGGGGACTGGGGGTCACTGGGAGGTGGTGGGGGGGGACTGGGGGGGCACTGGGAGGGACTGGGAGGGACTGGGAGGGACTGGGAACATACTGGGAGGCACTGGGCTATACTGGGAGGCACTGGGGGGGACTGGGGGGGCACTGGGAGGGACTGGGAACATACTGGGAGGCACTGGGGGGGCACTGGGGGGGCAGTGGGAGGTATGGGGGGGGGCTATTGGTCTGTACTGGTCCATACTGGTCCGTACTGGTCTATACTGGGAGCCCCTTTCCCCAGGGTCGCTGCCCGAGGCCATCGAGCTGCTCCCGGGGGGGGGAGGGGGAAGCCTCCCAGGTATTTTGGGGGGAAAAAGGGGGATTTTGGGGAAAAGCCTGGGATTTGGGGGGGAAAAAGGGGGATTTGGGGGGGGAAAAAGGGGGTTTGGGGGGGAAAAAGGGGGATTTTGGGGGGGAAAAAGGGGGATTTGGGGGGGAAAAACTGGGATTTGGGGGTGAAAAAGGGGATTTTGGGGTGAAAAAGGGGATTTTTTTGGGGAAAAAGGGGGATTTTGGGGGGGAAAAAGGGGATTTTGGTGTGAAAAGGGGGATTTTGGGGGGGAAAAGGGGGATTTTGGGGGGCAAAAAGGGGGTTTTGGGGTTAAAAAGGGGATTTTGGGGTGAAAAGCTGGGAATTGGGGTGAAAAACTGGGATTTGGGGGTGAAAAAAGGGGGTTTTGGGGTGAAAAAATGGGGATTTTGGGGTGAAATAAGGGGATTTTTGGGGAAAAAGGGGATTTTGGGGTTAAAAAGTGGTTTTTGGGGTGAAATAAGGGGATTTGGGGGTGAAAAGGGGGTTTTGGGGTGAAAAAAGGGGATTTGGGGTGAAAAACTGGGGTTTGGGGGTGAAAAAAGGGGATTTTGGGGTGAAAAGGGGATTTTTGGGTGAAAAAAGGGGATTTGAGGGTGAAAAAGGGGATTTTGGGGGGGAAAAGGGGATTTTGGGGTAAAAAGAGGGGATTTGGGGGGGGAAAAGGGGATTTTGGGGTGAAAAAAGGGGATTTTGGGGTGAAAAAGGGGGATTTTGGGGGGGAAAAGGGGATTTGGGGGGTGAGGGGGGATAAAGGGGTGGGGGAGGAGCTGAGCTGCCCTCCCAGTCCCTCCCAGTCCTTCCCTGGTGGCCCTGGGAGTGGCACTGGGGACACTGGTGACACTGGGATTCCGGGCTCTATAGGGGCTTCCAGGCTCTATAGGGGCTTCCAGGCTCTATAGGGGGTTCAGGGGGGTCCCCCAAGATCCATAGGGGGGTCCTGACCCCCCCATGACCCCCCAGACTGGCTCTTGGTGGCCCTGGGAGTGGCCCTGGTGGCACTGGTGACACTGAGATTCCAGGCTCTATAGGGGTTTCCAGGCTCTATAGGGGCTTCCAGGCTCTATAGGGGGTTCAGGGGGGGTCCCCAAGATCCATAGGGGTCCTGACCCCCCCCGTGACCCCCTAGACTGGCTCTTGGTGGCCCTGGTGGCCCTGGGAGTGGCACTGGGGACACTGGTGGCACTGGGATTCCGGGCTCCATAGGGGCTTCCAGGCTCTATAGGGGGTTCAGGGGGGGTCCCCCAAGATCCATAGGGGGGTCCTGACCCCCCCCTGTGACCCCCCAGACTGGCTCTTCGTGGCCCTGGTGGCCCTGGGGGTGGCCCTGGTGGCCCTGGGGCTGGGGCTCTGCTGGTGCCAGTGCTGTCCCCACACCTGCTGCTGCCTCCTCCGATGTCCCTGCTGTCCCCAACGCTGCTGCTGCCCCGAGGCCCGTGAGTTTCGGGGTCCCCTCGGGGTCCCCCGGGGTCATTGAGGGGGTGACGAGGTCCCTCGGGGTCCCCTTGGGGTCCCCTGGGTCCCCAAATCCCCATTGGGGTCCCCTTGGGGTCCCCAAATCAACTTTGGGGTCCCCCTGGGGGGGGACATTGGGGTCCCCTGGGTCACTTAGGGGGTGATGAGGTCCCTTGGGGTCCCCTTGGGGTCCCCTTAGGTCCCCTGGGTCCCCAAATCAGCCTTGGGGTCCCCTTGGAGGGGGGATATTGTGGTCCCCTGGGGTCACTTAGGGAGTGACAAGGTCCCTTGGGGTCCCCTTGGGGTCCCCTGGGTCCCCAAATCCCTATTGGGGTCCCCTTGGGGTCCCTTAGGGTCCCTTCTAGGTCCCCTGGGTCCCCAAATCCCCCTTGGGGTCCCCTTGGGGTCCCCAAATCAACTTTGGGGTCCCCCTGGGGTGGGACATTGGGGTCCCCTGGGTCACTTAGGGGGTGACAAGGTCCCTTGGGATCCCCTTGGGGTCCCCTGGGTCCCCAAATCAGCCTTGGGGTCCCCTTGGGGGGGGATATTGGGGTCCGCTGGGGTCACTTAGGGGGTGACAGGGCCTCTTGGGGTCCCCAAATCTGCATTGGGATCCCCTTGGGGGGGGATATTGGGGTCCCCTGGGGTCACTTAGGGGGTGACAAGGTCTCTTGGGGTCCCCTTGGGGTCCCCTGGGTCCCCAAATCAGCCTTGGGGTCCCCTTGGGGGGGGATATTGGGGTCCGCTGGGGTCACTTAGGGGGTGACAAGGTCCCTTGGGGTCCCCTGGGTCCCCAAATCAGCCTTGGGGGGGGATATTGGGGTCCCCTGGGGTCACTTAGGGGGTGACAGGGCCTCTTGGGGTCCCCAAATCAGCCTTGGGGTCCCCTTGGAGGGGGATATTTGGGTCCCCTGGGGTCACTTAGGGGGTGACAGGGACTCTTGGGGTCCCCTTGGGGTCCCCCGGGGTCACTTAGGGGGTGACAGGGACTTTTGGGGTCCCCTTGGGGTCCCCTGGGTCCCCAAATCCCTATTGGGGTCCCTGTGGGGTCCCTTAGGGTCCCTTCTAGGTCCCCTGGGTCCCCAAATCCCCCTTGGGGTCCCCTTGGGGTCCCCAAATCAGCCTTGGGGTCCCCTTGGGGGGGACATTGGGGTCCCCTGGGGTCACTTAGGGGGTGACGGGGACTCTTGGGGTCCCCTGGGGGTCCCCGAGTCACCTTTGGGGTCCCCCCCCAGTTTATCTGGCAGGGAAGGCGGCCAAGGCCGGGGTGTACGGCCCCCCCCACCTCGTCCTGCAGCCCCTCGGTGAGCACTGGGAGCACTGGGACGGACTGGGAGGGACTGGGAGGGACTGGGAGGGACTGGGAGGGGACTGGGAGGGACTGGGAGGGACTGGGAGGGACTGGGAGGGACTGGGAGGGGACTGGGAGGGACTGGGAGGGACTGGGAGGGGACTGGGAGGGGACTGGGAGGGGACTGGGAGGGACTGGGAGGGACTGGGAGGGGACTGGGAGGGACTGGGAGGGGACTGGGAGGGGACTGGGAGGGGACTGGGAGGGACTGGGAGGGGACTGGGAGGGACTGGGAGGGGATTCGGGGGGACTGGGAGGGGACTGGGAGGGGACTGGGAGGGACTGGGAGGGGACTGGGAGGGGACTGGGAGGGGACTGGGAGGGACTGGGAGGGACTGGGAGGGGACTGGGAGGGACTGGGAGGGGATTCGGGGGGACTGGGAGGGGACTGGGAGGGACTGGGACGGACTGGGAGGGGATTGGGGGGGACTGGGAGGGGATTGGGAGGGACTGGGAGGGGACTGGGACGGACTGGGAGGGACTGGGAGGGACTGGGGGGGACTGGGAGGGGATTGGGAGGGACTGGGAGGGGACTGGGAGGGACTGGGAGGGACTGGGAGGGACTGGGGGGGGACTGGGAGGGACTGGGAGGGGACTGGGAGGGACTGGGAGGGACTGGGAGGGGACTGGGAGGGACTGGGAGGGACTGGGAGGGACTGGGAGGGGACTGGGAGGGACTGGGAGGGGACTGGGACGGACTGGGACGGACTGGGAGGGACTGGGAAGGGACTGGGACGGACTGGGAGGGACTGGGAGGGACTGGGAGGGGACTGGGATGGCCTGGGCTCTACTGGGAGGTACTGGGTGATACTGGGATGGCACTGGGAGGGACTGGGCCATACTGGGAGGGCACTGGAGGGAATGGGCTCTACTGGGATGATACTGGGATGTACTGGGATGGCACTGGGAGGGACTGGGCTCTACTTGGGAGGGACTGGGACGTACTGGGAGGGGACTGGGAGGGGCTGGGCTCTACTGGGAGGGACTGGGATGGCACTGAGAAGGTCTGAGATGTACTGGGATGGCACTGGGAGGGACTGGGAGGGCACTGGGAGGGACTGGGATGTACTGGGAGGGCACTGGGAGGGACTGGGACATACTGGGATGATACTGGGAGGGACTGGTACGTACTGGGAGGGACTGGACGTACTGGGAGGGCACTGGGAGGGACTGGGATCGCACTGGGAGGGACTGGGAGGGACTGGGCCTTACTGGGAGGGCACTGGGAGGGCACTGGGATGATACTGGGAGGGACTGGGATGGCACTGGGAGGGACTGGGCTCTACTGGGATGATACTGGGAGGGACTGGGATGTACTGGGAGGGACTGGGATGTACTGGGAGGGAACCGCGAGGCGGCGGGCTCTGCCGGGCTGCCCCTGTGCTGGTGTCGGGGCCATACTGGTCCATACTGGTCCATACTGGTGTCCCCGCAGGCAGCAGCCGCAGCTCCCACGTGCCCCTGCTCCGCGACCCCGACGGGAGGAGCCTCCTGACAGGTGGGTCCCCCCCCTCCCAGTCCCTCCCAGTATAGCCCAGTGCCTCCCAGTCCCTCCCAGTCCCCTCCCAGTCCCTCCCAGTCCTCCCAGTCCCCAGTCCCCTCCCAGTCCCCTCCCAGTCCCTCCCAGTCCCCTCCAGTCCCTCCCAGTCCCTCCCAGTCCCCAGTCCCTCCAGTCCCTCCCAGTCCCCTCCCAGTCCCTCCCAGTCCCCTCCCAGTCCCCTCCCAGTCCCCTCCCAGTCCCCTCCCAGTCCCTCCCAGTCCCTCCCAGTCCCTCCCAGTCCCCTCCCAGTCCCCTCCCAGTCCCCTCCCAGTCCCCTCCCAGTCCCCTCCCAGTCCCTCCCAGTCCCTCCCAGTCCCCCATCCCCTCCAGTCCCTCCCAGTCCCTCCCAGTCCCCTCCCAGTCCCTCCCAGTCCCTTCCCAGTCCCTCCCAGTCCCCTCCCAGTCCCCTCCCAGTCCCCTCCCAGTCCCTCCCAGTCCCCTCCCAGTCCCCTCCCAGTCCCCTCCCAGTCCCCTCCCAGTCCCTCCCAGTCCCTCCCAGTCCCTCCCAGTCCCCTCCCAGTCCCTCCCAGTCCCTGGGACTGATACTGCTGGCACTGGTGACACTGGGATTCCAGCCTCTACAGGGGCTTCCAGGCTCTATAGGGGCTTCCAGGCTCTATAGGGGGTTCAGGGGGGGTCCCCCAAGATCCATAGGGGGGTCCTGACCCCCCCGCGACCCCCCAGACTGGTTACTGGTGGCACTGGTGGCACTGGTGACACTGGGATTCCAGCCTCTATAGGGGCTCCCAGGCTCTATAGGGGCTTCCAGGCTCTATAGGGGGTTCAGGGGGGGTCCCCCAGGATCCATAATGGGGTGTGTCGTCCCCCCCTTCTAATTTTTGGGGTCCCCAGGCCCCCCCTCTGCCCCCCCCTCTGTCCTGAGGTACCTGGAGGAGCAGCTGGAGCCCCGGGGGCGCTGGGACCCGCCCCCCCGCACAGGTAATTAACTCCCTAATTAACCCCTTGGGGCAATTAACCCCCCCTTGGGGCAATTACCCCCCCTTGGGGCAATTAACCCCCCTTGGGGCAATTAACCCTCCCTCGGTGCATCAACAAGCCTAATTAACCCCCCCTTGGGGCACCAATAAGCTTAATTAACGCCCCCTTGGGGCAATTACCCCCCCCCTTGGAGCACCAAGATCCCTAATTAACCCCCCCTTGGGGCAATTAACCCCCCCTTGGGGCACCAACAACCCTAATTAACCCCCCCTTGGGGCACCAACAACCCTAATTAACCCCCCCTTGGGGCAATTAACCCCCCCTTGGGGCACCAACAACCCTAATTAACCCCCCTTGGGGCAATTAACCCCCCCTTGGGGCACCAACAAGCCTAATTAACCCCCCTTGGGGCACTAAGAACCCTAATTAACCCCCTCTTGGGGCAATTAACCCCCCCTTGGGGCACCAACAAGCCTAATTAACCCCCCCTTGGGGCAATTAACCCCCCTTGAGGCACCAAGATCCTTAATTACCCCCCTTGGGGCAATTATTTACCCCCCTCCCTCATTATTTCTCCCCCTCCCCCCCCATTTACCCCCCTCCCTCATCAATTACCCCCCCCTAATTAATTACCCCCTCCTCTTGCCCCAGGCCCCCCCCCCAGCGACATCAGCTCCCTCCACGAGGCTGAAGAGGTCGGGGGGGGCCCCCCCCAATTTTTTGGGGGGCCCCCCCCCCGGGGTCGCTGGCGCTCGGAGGAGCTGTTGGGGGCCCCCCCCCCCCAGTCCCGGCCTCGCTCGCGCTCCCGGGACGACGTTTTCGGGGGGACCCCCGCACTCCCCCCCCCCGAGGAAAAAAGAGACGCCCCGGCGCCTCCGCAAGGTTTGGGGGGGTCCTAGAGGGGGTTTGGGGGGGTCCTAGAGGGGTTTTAGGGGGTTTGGGGGGGTCCTAGAGGGGTTTTAGGGGGTTTGGGGGGGTCCTAGAGGGGTTTGGGGGGGGCCTAGAGGGGTTTTAGGGGGTTTGGGGGGTCCTAGAGGGGTTTAGGGGGGGCCTAGAGGGGTTTAGGGGGGGCCTAGAGGGGTTTTAGGGGGGTCCTAGAGGAGTTTGGGGGGGTCCTAGAGGGGTTTAGGGGGGTTCTAGAAGGGTTGGGGGGGTCCTAGAGGGGTTTGGAGGGGTCCTAGAGGGGTTTGGGGGGGTCTAGAGGGGTTTGAGGGGGGCCTAGAGGGGTTTTGGGGGGGTCCTGTAGGGGTTTGGGGGGCGCCTGTAGGGGTTGGGGGGATCATATAGGGGTTTGTGGGGGTCTAGAGGGGTTTGGGGGGGTCCTGTAGGGGTTTAGGGGGGTCCTGTAAGGGTTTGGGGGGTCCTAGAGGGGTTTGGGGGGTCCTAGAGGGGTTTAGGGGGGTCCTGTAGGGGTTGGGGGGGTCATATAGGGGTTTTGGGGGGTCCTGTAGGGGTTTGGGGGGGTCTAGAGGGTTTGGGGGGGTCCTGTAGGGGTTTGGGGGGGTCCTGTAGGGGTTGGGGGGGTCATATAGGGGTTTTGGGGGGGTCCTAGAGGGGTTTGGAGGGGTCCTAGAGGGGTTTGGGGGGGGCCTAGAGGGGCTTGGGGTGTCTAGAGGGGTTTGGGGGGGTCCTGTAGGGGTTTGGGGGGGTCCTAGAGGGGGTTTAGGGGTTTGGGGGGGTCCTAGAGGGGTTTGGGGGGTCCTAGAGGGGTTTGGGGGGCTCCTAGAGGGATTTAGGGGTTTGGGGGGGGTCCTAGAGGGGTTTGGGGGGGTCCTAGAGGGGTTTAGGGGGGTCCTAGAAGGGTTTGGGGGGGTCCTGTAGGGGTTGGGGGGGTCATATAGGGGTTTTGGGGGGGTCCTAGAGGGGTTTGGGGGGGGCCTAGAGGGTTTGGGGGGGGCCTAGAGGGGGTTTGGGGGGGTCCTAGAGGGGTTTAGGGGGGTCCTAGAGGGGTTTTAGGGGGTTTGGGGGGGTCCTAGAGGGGTTTAGGGGGGTCATATAGGGGTTTGGGAGGGTCTAGAGGGGTTTGGGGGGGTCCTGTAGGGGTTGGGGGGGCTCCTAGAGGGGTTTTAGGGGGATTGGGGGGGTCATTAAGTGGTTTGGGGGGGCCTATAGGGGTTTGTGGGGGTCTAGAGGGGATTGGGGGGCTCCTGTAGGGGTTGGGGGGGTCATATAGGGGTTTGGGGGGGTCCTGGAGGGGTTTGGAGGGGGTTTGGGGGAGTCTAGAGGGGTTTTACGTGCTTTGGGGGGGTCCTGTAGGGGTTTAGGGGGGTCCTAGAGGGGTTTGGGGGGGGTCCTAGGGGGGTTTTAGGGGTTTGGGGGGGGTCCTATAGGAGTTTGGGGTCTTTTGGGGGGGTCCTATGGGGGATTTGGGGGGGGTCCTAGAGGGATTTGAGGGGGTCCTATAGGGGTTTGGGGGTCTTATAGGGGTTTGGGGGGTCCTATTGGGGTTTAAGGGGGTTTGGGGGGGGTCTTGAGGGGTTTTAGGGGGTTTGGGGGGGGGTCTTATAGGGGTTTGAGGGGTCTTTAAGGATTGGGGGGCCCTATAGGGGTCTTAGGGGGGTCCTATAGGGGTATAGGGGGGTTATATCGGGGTTTGGGGGTGTCCTAGAGGGGTTTAGGGGGGTCCTATAGGGGTTTGGGGGGGTCCCTAGAGGGGTTGTAGGGGGTTTGGGGGTTTCTAGAGGGATTTGGGGGATCTAGAGGGGTTTTGGGGGGTCCTAGAGGGGTTAGGGGGTCCTATAGGGGTTTAGGGGGTCTTATAGTGGTTGGGGGGGTCCTAGAGGGGTTTAGGGGAGTCATATAGGGGTTTAGGAGGGTCCTATAGGGGTTAGGGGGGTCCTATAGGGGTGTTGGGGGGTCCTGTAGGGGTTTTGGGGGTTCCCCCTCCCCAGACCCCCCCTTAATTCCTTCCCTCCCCCCCCCAGCTCGACGCCGTGAGCCGCGAGAGCCTCGTGGTCTGAGAGCGGATTTCGGGGTCCCCCCCTCAAATTCTGGGGACCCCCCCCAATTTCGGGGACCGCCCCCTATTCCGGGGACCCCCCCCTATTTCGGGTTCCCCCCTCAAATTCCGGGGACCCCCCCCCAATTTCTGGGACCCCCCCCTCCAATTCTGGGACCCCCCCCAATTTCGGGACCCCCCCTATTTTGGGGTATCCCCCCAAATTTTTTGGGGGGTTTCAGGTGTTTCGGTGCCTTTTTTAATAAGGGGGGGGGAGCCCCCCCCCCCCCCCCCCCCGGTGATTTGGGGCTAAATAAAGGGTTTTAGAGAAAAATGACTGGGAGGGACTGGGGGGGACTGGGAGGGCCCAAAAAAAGGAGCTTGAACCCCAAAAATGGACTAAAAAACCTTAAAAATGGGTCAAAACACCCCTAAAAGGGGTCAAAACACCCAAAAAATGGACCTTGGGCCCCAAAAATGGGTCAAAACACCCCAAAATGGGTCAAAACACCCCAAAAATGGAGCTTGGGCCCCAAAAAGGGGTCAAAACACCCCAAAAAGGGGTCAAAACACCCCAAAAATGTACTAAAAAAACCTTAAAAATGCGTCAAAACACCCCAAAAATGGACCTTGGACCCCAAAAAGGGGTCAAAACACCCCGAAAAGGGGTCAAAACACACCAAAAATGGTCCTTGGGCCCCAAAAAGGGGTCAAAACACCCCAAAAATGGTCCTTGGGCCCCCAAAACGGGTCAAAACACCCCAAAAATTCCTCAAAATTTGATCAAAAAGCCCAAAAATGTGGTCAACCCCCCCCAAAACAGGCCTCGGGCACCAAAAAAGGGAGGTTTTGGGGTGAATTGTGTGGGTTTTGGGGTGATCTGAGGGGTTTTGGGGGATTTGAGGGGTTTCGGGGTGGGGGGGAAGCGATTTTGGGGTGAATTCTGTGGTTTTTGGAGCTTCCCGCTGGGAGTTGAGGCCCCGGATGTGCTCGGGGCGCGGTGCACGCTGGGAGCTGTAGTCCTGATGTGTTAGCAAACAACGTGGCTGCGGTGCACTCTGGGAATTGTAGTCCTTAAGTAATAAAGGAAATTGGCCTTGGTGCACGCTGGGATTTGTAGTCCCGGAGAGGGTCGCTGCGCGCAGGGCACGCCGGGAGTCGTAGTCCTGCCATAGGGGACAACGGGGCGGGGCCGCGGGGTACGCTGGGAGTTGTAGTCCCGGAAGGGCCGTGGGCGCGGGGCACGCCGGGAGTTGTAGTCGCCGCCACCGCCTCCAGGCCCGGGGCTCCCGGTCCCGAAATCGCAGGTTTTGGACCCAAATCCCGGTGCCCCCCCCACCCCCACCCCCCCGCCATGACGCTTTTTCACTTCGGAAACTGCTTCGCTCTCGCCTATTTCCCCTATTTCATCACCTACAAGTGCAGCGGCCTGTGAGCGGGGGCACTGGGAGCGCTGGGAGGGACTGGGAGCACTGGGAGGGACTGGGAGGGGACTGGGGGCACTGGAGGGGGACTGGGAGGGGGACTGGGAGCGCTGGGAGGGGGACTGGGGGCACTGGGAGCGCTGGGAGGGGGACTGGGGGCACTGGGAGGGGGACTGGGAGCACTGGGAGCGCTGGGAGGGGGACTGGGAGCGCTGGGAGGGGGACTGGGGGTGCTGGGAGGGGGACTGGGAGGGACTGGGAGTGACAGGGAGGGGGACTGGGAGCATTGGGAGGGGGACTGGGGGCACTGGGAGGGGGACTGGGAGCATTGGGAGGGGGACTGGGGGCACTGGGAGGGGGACTGGGAGCACTGGGAGCGCTGGGAGGGGGACTGGGAGGGACTGGGAGTGACTGGGAGGGGCACTGGGAGGGGGACTGGGAGGGACTGGGAGGGGGACTGGGGGTGCTGGGAGGGGGACTGGGAGGGACTGGGAGGGGGACTGGGAGCACTGGGAGCACTGGGAGAGGGACTGGGAGGGACGGAGTGACTGGGAGGGGCACTGGGAGCACTGGGAGGGGGACTGGGAGCGCTGGGAGGGGGACTGGGGGTGCTGGGAGGGGGACTGGGAGGGACTGGGAGGGACTGGGAGGGGGACTGGGGGCACTGGGAGGGGGACTGGGGGCACTGGGGGCACTGGGAGGGGGACTGGGAGCGCTGGGAGGGGGACTGGGGGCACTGGGAGGGGGACTGGGAGGGGGACTCGGAGCACTGGGAGCACTGGGAGGGGGACTGGGAGGGACTGGGAGTGACAGGGAGGGGGACTGGGAGGGGGACTGGGAGGGACTGGGAGGGGGACTGGGGGTGCTGGGAGGGGGACTCGGAGCACTGGGAGCACTGGGAGGGGGACTGGGGGCACTGGGAGCACTGGGAGGGGGACTGGGAGGGGGACTGGGAGCACTGGGAGGGGGACTGGGAGCACTGGGAGGGGGACTGGGAGCACTGGGAGCGCTGGGAGGGGGACTGGGAGCGCTGGGAGGGGGACTGGGAGCACTGGGAGGGGGACTGGGGGCACTGGGAGGGGGACTGGGAGCACTGGGAGCACTGGGAGGGGGACTGGGAGCGCTGGGAGGGGGACTGGGGGCACTGGGAGGGGGACTGGGAGGGACGGAGTGACTGGGAGGGGCACTGGGAGCACTGGGAGGGGGACTGGGGGCACTGGGAGGGGGACTGGGGGCGCTGGGAGGGGGACTGGGGGCACTGGGAGGGGGACTGGGAGCGCTGGGAGGGGGACTGGGAGCACTGGGAGGGGGACTGGGAGCACTGGGAGCGCTGGGAGGGGGACTGGGAGCGCTGGGAGGGGGACTGGGGGCACTGGGAGGGGGACTGGGGGCACTGGGAGGGGGACTGGGAGCGCTGGGAGGGGGACTGGGAGCGCTGGGAGGGGGACTGGGGGCACTGGGAGGGGGACTGGGGGCACTGGGAGCACTGGGAGCACTGGGAGGGGGACTGGGAGTGCTGGGAGGGGGACTGGGAGGGACTGGGAGTGCTGGGAGGGGCACTGGGAGCACTGGGAGGGGGACTGGGTGATACTGGGGGTGCCAGGGAGCTCTGGGGCTGGTTACCGGTTTATACTGGTTTATACTGGTTTATACTGGTTTTAGGTCAGAGTACAGCGCCTTCTGGCGCTGCGTGCAGGCCGGAGCCACCTACGTACTGGTGCAACTGGGAAAGGTGCTGGGAGGCACTGGGAGGGAACTGGGAGGGACTGGGAGGGACTGGGAGGGGACTGGGAGGGACTGGGAGGGGACTGGGAGGGCACTGGGAGGGACTGGGATGAACTGGGAGGGACTGGGATGAACTGGGAGGGACTGGGATGAACTGGGAGGGGGCTTGGGAGGCACTGGGGGGGGACTGGGAGGCACTGGGAGGACTGGGATGAACTGGGAGTTACTGGGAAGGGCGTAGGGGGGACTGGGAGGCACTGGGAGGGGCGGGGGGTGGCACTGGTTTGGACTGGGAGTTACTGGTTTATACTTGGCTCTCCCCCAGATGCTGTTCCTGGCCACCTTCTTCCCGACGTGGGAGGGGCCCTCGGGGGGGTACGACCTGGTGGGGGTGAGTGGGGGAACTGGGAGCACTGGGAGGGACTGGGAGGGACTGGGAGCGCTGGTGGGACTGGTTTATACTGGTGTGAACTGGTCTATACTGGTGTGAACTGGTGCCCCCCCCCCCAAGTGTCCCTATGGGTGACAGTGGATGTGGTGGATCTGGGGGGCACTGGGAGGGACTGGGAGGCACTGGGAGGGACTGGGAGCACTGGGAGGGACTGGGAGCACTGGTGGGGACTGGTTTATACTGGTCTGTACTGGTCTGAACTGGTGTGAACTGGTGCCCCCCCCCCAAGTGTCCCTTTGGGTGGCAGTGAATGTGGTGGATCTGGGGGGCACTGGGAGGGACTGGGAGCACTGGGGGGGACTGGGAGGGACTGGGGGGCACTGGGACTGGTTCATACTGGTTTATAGTGGTTTGTACTGGTTCATACTGGTTTATAGTGGTTTGTACTGGTTTCCAGGAGTTCCTGCGAGCGACGGTGGACGTGGCTGACCTGGGGGGGCTGCGGGTAGCCCTGGGCCGGGGGGGGGGCCGGGGGGAGCTGAGGATCCTGGTGGCCGCGCTCGGCTGGGCCAGCGCCGAGCTCCTCACCTCCAGGTACCCCTATAGGGTCTATAGGGGCTCTATAGGGGCTCTATAGGGGCTCTATGGGGTCTCTGTGGGGTCTCTATATGTCTCTATGGGGTCTCTGTGGGGTCTCTGTGGGGTCTCTATGGGGTCTCTGTGGGGTCTCTGTGGGGTCTCTATGGGGTCTCTGTGGGGTCTCTGTGGGGTCTCTGTGGGCTCTATGGGGTCTATGGGGTCTCTATGGGGTCTCTATGGGGTCCCTATGGGTCCCTGTGGGGTCTCTGTGGGGTCTCTGTGGGGTCTCTATGGGGTCTCTGTGGGGTCCCTATGGGTCCCTGTGGAGTCTCTGTGGGGTCTCTATGGGGTCTCTGTGGGGTCTCTATGGGGTCTCTGTGGGGTCTCTGTGGGGTCTCTGTGGGGTCTCTGTGGGGTCTCTATGGGGTCTCTATGGGTCTCTATGGGGTCTCTGTGGGGTCCCTATGGGTCCCTGTGGAGTCTCTGTGGGGTCTCTATGGGGTCTCTGTGGGGTCTCTATGGGGTCTCTGTGGGGTCTCTGTGGGGTCTCTGTGGGGTCTCTGTGGGGTCTCTATGGGGTCTCTATGGGTCTCTATGGGGTCTCTGTGGGGTCCCTATGGGTCCCTGTGGAGTCTCTGTGGGGTCTCTGTGGGGTCTCTGTGGGGTCTCTGTGGGGTCTCTGTGGGGTCTCTATGGGGTCTCTATGGGTCTCTATGGGTCTCTATGGGGTCTCTATGGGGTCTCTGTGGGTCTTTGTGGGGTCTCTATGGGGTCTCTATGGGGTCTCTGTGGGGTCTCTATGGGGTCTCTATGGGGTCTCTATGGGGTCTCTATGGGGTCTCTGTGGGGTCTCCATGGGGTCTCTGTGGGGTCCCTATGGGTCCCTGTGGGGTCTCTGTGGGGTCTCTGTGGGGTCTCTGTGGGGTCTCTATGGGGTCTCTGTGGGGTCTCTATGGGGTCTCTATGGGGTCTGTAGGGTCCCCCATAGGGTCTGTAGGTGCCTATAGGATCTATAGGGTCCCCTAGGTGTGTTCCGCTGTGGGTCGGGGCGCGAGGCGTGGAGTTCGACTGGCGCCACCTGCAGATGGGGCTGGACTCCAACATCAGCCTGGTGCGAACTGGGAGCACTGGGAGGGACTGGGAGGGGACTGGGAGGGACTGGGAGGGGATTGGGGGGGACTGGGAGGGGACTGGGAGGGGACTGGGAGGGACTGGGAGGGACTGGGAGGGGACTGGGAGGGACTGGGAGGGACTGGGAGGGACTGGGGGGGGACTGGGAGGCACCGGGACGCACTGGGAGGCACCGGGACGCACTGGGATCACTGGTCTGAACTGGGATCACGGGTCCGAACTGGCATCACGAGTCTGAACTGGTGTGAACTGGTGTGAACTGGTGTCCCAGGCTCGTCACCTGGCGGCGGCCGCGCTGCTCTGGGCCTCGGGGCGCCACGACCTCCCCCCGCGGCTGCGGCTCCCGCTGGGGGGGCTGCTGGCCACCGCCGCCTACGAGGGCTTCCTCACCGGGTACTGGGAGCACTGGGAGCACTGGGAGCCACTGGGAGCCACTGGGAGCCACTGGGGGGGCCTCTGGGGGCCACTGGGAGGCACTGGGGGGGGACTGGGAGGCACTGGGAGGGGACTGGGAACTCTGGGGGGGACTGGGAGGTACTAGGAAGGCAACTGGGGGTCAACTGGGAGCACTGGGGGGGCACTGGGAGCTACTGGGAGGCACTGGGAGCCACTGGGAGCCACTGGGGGGGCCACTGGGAGCCACTGGGAGGCACTGGGAGCCACTGGGGGGGCCACTGGGAGGCACTGGGAGCCACTGGGAGGCACTGGGGGAGGACTGGGAACTCTGTGGGGGGACTGGGAGGTACTAGGAAGGCAACTGGGGGTCAACTGGGAGCACTGGGGGGGCACTGGGAGCTACTGGGAGGCAACTGGGAGCACTGGGAGGCACTGGGGGGGCCACTGGGGGGGCCACTGGGAGCACTGGGAGCCACTGGGAACCACTGGGAGCCACTGGGGGGGCCACTGGGGGCCACTGGGAGGCACTGGGGGGGGACTGGGAGGCACTGGGAGGGGACTGGGAACTCTGGGGGGGACTGGGAGGTACTAGGAAGGCAACTGGGGGTCAACTGGGAGCACTGGGGGGGCACTGGGAGCTACTGGGAGGCAACTGGGAGCACTGGGAGGGGACTGGGAGTTACTGGGAGGCAACTAGGAGGGACTGAGCAGGCAACTGGGAGCACTGGGGGGGACTGGGAGTGCTGGGGGGGGACTGGGAGGGTGACTGGAGGGACTGGGAGGGTGACTGGAGGGACTGGGAGGCAACTGGGAGCACTTGGAGGGGACTGGGAGGTACTGGGAGGCAACTAGGAGGGACTGAGCAGGCAACTGGGAGCACTGGGGGGGACTGGGAGCACTGGGGGGGACTGGGACTTGGAGGGACTGGGAGGGCGACTGGAGGCAACTGGGAGGGACTGGGAGAGTGACTGGAGGGACTGGGAGGGTGACTGGAGGGACTGGGAGGCACTGGGAGGCACTGGGAGGGGACTGGGAACTCTGGAGGGGACTGGGAGGTACTAGGAAGGCAACTGGGGGTCAACTGGGAGCACTGGGGGGGGACTGGGAGGGTGACTGGAGGGACTGGGAGGGACTGGGAGGCACTGGGAGGGACTGGGGGGGGACTGGGAACTCTGGAGGGGACTGGGAGGTACTAGGAAGGCAACTGGGGGTCAACTGGGAGCACTGGGGGGGCACTGGGAGCTACCGGGAGGCAACTGGGAGCACTGGGAGGGGACTGGGAGGGACTGGGAGGGCAACTGGGCTGGACTGGGAGGGGCTGGGGGGACTGGGAGGGGCCAGGGGGGCAACTGGGAGCACTGGGAGGGACTGGGAGGGACTGGGAGGGCAACTGGGCTGGACTGGGAGGGGCTGGGGGGACTGGGAGGGGCCAGGGGGGCAACTGGGAGCACTGGGGGGGACTGGGAGGGACTGGGAGGTAACTGGGATGGACTGGGAGGGGCCAGGGGGGCAACTGGGAGCCCTGGGAGGCAACTGGGAGCACTGGGGAGGGACTGGGAGGGCAACTGGGCTGGACTGGGAGGCAACTGGAGGGACTGGGAAGGACTGGGAGGGCAACTGGAGGGACTGGGAGGCTACTGGGAGGGACTGGGAAGGACTGGGAGGCAACTGGGAAGGACTGGGAGGCAACTGGGAAGGACTGGGAGGGGACTGGGAGGGACTGGGAGGTAACTGGGATGGACTGGGAGGGGCCAGGGGGGCAACTGGGAGCACTGGGAGGGACTGGGAGGCAACTGGAGGGACTGGGAGGCAACTGGGAGGGGCCAGAGGGGGATTTAGAAGCATCAATGAAAAGGGGGCGTGGCCTGAGGGGGAAAGCATCAATGAGAGGGGGCGTGGCCTGTGGGGATTTATCAATGGGAGGGGCGTGGCCTGTGGGGATTGATCAATGGGATGGGGCGTGGCCTGAGCTCCGAGGGGGCGTGTCCTGCTGAGGCCCCGCCCCCTTCCCCCCTCCTAGGTGGGCGAGCCAAGCGCTGGGGCTGGGGGCCTGGGGGGCCCTGGGGCTGCGGGCGCTGGGGGCGGCGGCGCTGGGGCTGGGGGCCCTGAGGCTGCTGGCCCCCCTCCTGCCCCCCCCGTGACCCCCCGAAACGCGGGGGGACCCCCCCTCAAAAAATAGGGGGGGCCCCTTAGGAAATAGGGGGGCCCCTCAAGAAAGAAGGAGAGAGCCTGGAAAGAAGACACCCCCCCCAAAAAAAAAAAAAAAAAGATGGGGTTCCCCCCCAAAAAAGATGAGGAAGACCCCAAAAAAGAAGGAACCAATCAAAAAGATGGGGATCCCCCCCCAAAAATATAAGGAAGAGCCAAAAAAGATGAGGAACACCCCAAAAAAGAAGGAACCAATCAAAAAGATGGGGATCCCCCCCATATAATATGAGGAAGACCCCAAAAAGATGGGGATCCCCCAAAAAAGATGAGGAAGACCCCAAAAAGATGAGGAAGACCTCCCAAAAAATATGAGGAAGACCCCAAAAATAAGGGGGTCCCCCCATATAATATGAGGAAGACCCCAAAAAGAAGGGGATCCCCCCGAAAAAGATGAGGAAGACCCCAAAAAGATGGGGAAGACCCCAAAAAGATGGGGATCCCCCCCAAATAATATGAGGAAGACCCCAAAAAGATGAGAAACACCCCAAAAAAGATGAGGAAGACCCCAAAAAAGAAGGGGATCCCCCCTAGAAGGAGGGAACCAACCAAAAAGAAGGGGATCCCCCCCAATAAAGAAGGGGATCCCCCCCCAAAAGATGTGGAACACCCCAAAAAAGATGAGGAAGACCCCAAAAATAAGGGGATCCCCCCCAAAATAGATGAGGAAGACCCCAAAAAGATGAGGAAGACCCCAAAAAAGAAGGGGATCCCCCCTAGAAGGAGGGAACCAACCAAAAAGAAGGGGATCCCCCCCAAAAAAGAAGGGGATCCCCCCCAAAAAGATGTGGAACACCCCAAAAAAGATGAGGAAGACCCCAAAAATAAGGGGATCCCCCCCAAAATAGATGAGGAATACCCCAAAAAAGATGAGGAAGACCCCAAAAATAAGGGGATCCCCCCCAAAATAATATGAGGAAGACCCCAAAAAAGAAGGGGATCCCCCCCTAGAAGGAGGAAACCAACCAAAAAGAAGGGGATCCCCCCCAAAAAAGATGAGGAAGACCCCAAAAAGATGGGGATCCCCCCCCAAAAAAGATGGGGACCCCCCCCAAAGAATAAAGGTGAACTCGGAGGCACCAGAAATTTATTGGAAATGGGGGTTCGGGGGGGAAAAAGGGGGTTTGGGGGGGGAAAAAGGGGGATTTGGGGGGGAAAAATGGGGGTTCAGGGGGGAAAAAGGGGGATTTGGGGGGGAAAAAGGGGGTTTGGGGGGGGAAAAATGGGGGTTCAGGGGGGAAAAAGGGGGATTTGGGGGGGAAAAGGGGGTTCGGGGGGGAAAAAGGGGGTTCAGGGGGGGGAAAAAGGGGGATTTGGGGGGGAAAAGGGGATTTGGGGGGAAAAGGGGGATTTGGGGGGGGAAAAGGGGGATTTGGGGGGGAAAAGGGGGATTGGGGGGAAAAAGGGGGATTCGGAGGGGAAAAATGGGGGTTCGGGGGGGAAAAAGGGGGATTTGGGGGGGGAAAAGGGGGATTTGGGGGGGAAAAGGGGGATTTGGAGGGGAAAAGGGGGTTTTGGGGGGGAAAAGGGGGGTTCGGGGGGGGAAAAGGGGGATTGGGGGGAAAAAGGGGGATTCGGAGGGGAAAAATGGGGGTTCGGGGGGGAAAAAGGGGGATTTGGGGGGGAAAAGGGGGATTTGGGGGGGAAAAGGGGGATTTGGAGGGGAAAAGGGGGTTTTGGGGGGGGAAAAGGGGGGTTCGGGGGGGGAAAAGGGGGATTGGGGGGAAAAAGGGGGATTCGGAGGGGAAAAATGGGGGTTCGGGGGGAAAAAGGGGGATTTGGGGGGGAAAAGGGGGATTTGGGGGGAAAGGGGGATTTGGAGGGGAAAAGGGGGTTTTGGGGGGGAAAAGGGGGGTTCGGGGGGGAAAAGGGCGGTTCAGGGGGTAAAAGGGTTTTGGGGTTCCCAGTTGGGGGTCAGTAGTAGAGCTCCCGGTCCCACCAGCCTGGAAGGAGAAGGTTGAGAGGTGAAGATTGGGGGGGGGGACACAAGTTTTTTTGGGTCCCCAAGGGGGGTTTTGGGGTCCCCAAGGGGGTTTTTGGGGTCTCCAAGGTGGTTTTTTTGGGGTCACTCACTTCCCGGGTGTCTGCGAACCCCGAGTTTTCGGATCTCGTCGTAGACGAGGATGAGGAGCCCGAAGGGCATCGGGACGAACACCACTGGAAGCTGGAGGAGAAGCAGGATGGGACCTGGAGGTCCTGGAGGGGGTCAGGATGGAGCCCAAGGGGTCCTGGGTGGGACTTGGAGGTCCTGGAGGGGACTTGGAGGTCCTGGATGGGGACTTGGAGGTCCTGGATGGAGTCAGGATGGAGCCCGAGGGGTCCTGGGGGGGACCTGGAGGTCCTGGAGGGGAGTTGGAGGTCCTGGATGGGGTCAGGATGGAGCCCAAGGGGTCCTGGGTGGGACCTGGAGGTCCTGGAGGGGGACTTGGAGGTCCTGGATGGGGTCAGGATGGAGCCCGAGGGGTCCTGGGTGGGACCTGGAGGTCCTGGAGGGGACTTGGAGGTCCTGGATGGGGTCAGGATGGAGCCTAAGGGGTCCTGGGTGGGACCTGGAGGTCCTGGAGGGGACTTGGAGGTCCTGGATGGGGTCAGGATGGAGCCCGAGGGGTCCTGGAGGGGACCTGGAGGTCCTGGAGGGGACTTGGAGGTCCTGGATGGGGTCAGGATGGAGCCTGAGGGGTCCTGGAGGGGACCTGGAGGTCCTGGAGGGGGACTTGGAGGTCCTGGATGGGGTCAGGATGGAGCCCGAGGGGTCCTGGAGGGGACCTGGAGGTCCTGGAGGGGACTTGGAGGTCCTGGATGGGGTCAGGATGGAGCCCAAGGGGTCCTGGGGGGGACTTGGAGGTCCTGGAGGGGACTTGGAGGTCCTGGAGGGGGACCTGGAGGTCCTGGATGGGGTCAGGATGGAGCCCAAGGGGTCCTGGATGGGACCTGGAGGTCCTGGAGGGGACTTGGAGGTCCTGGATGGGGTCAGGATGGAGCCCGAGGGGTCCTGGGTGGGACCTGGAGGTCCTGGATGGGGTCAGGATGGAGCCCGAGGGGTCCTGGGTGGGACCTGGAGGTCCTGGAGGGGACTTGGAGGTCCTGGAGGGGACTTGGAGGTCCTGGATGGGGTCAGGATGGAGCCCAAGGGGTCCTGGGGGGGACCTGGAGGTCCTGGAGGGGACCCAGGATCTGGATTGGATCCAGATTGGATCCGGATTTGGCCCTGGGATCCGGATTTGGCCCCGGGATCCCGTTTGGCCCCAGGATCCGCATTAAACCCCGGAACTGGATTAACCCCCAGGATCTGGATTCGAGGCAGGATCCCACTTGGCCCCAGGATCCAGATTAATCCCAGGATCCGGATTAAACCCCGGAACTGGATTAACCCCAGGATCTGGATTGGAGGCGGGATCCCGCTTGGCCCCAGGATCCGGATTAACCCCAGGATCCAGATTGGCCCCAGGATCCGGATTAAACCCAGGATCTGGATTAACCCCGAGGATCTGGATTAACCCCCAGGATCCAGATTGGCCCCAGGATCCCGCTTGGCCCCAGGATCCAGATTAACCCCAGGATCCAAATTAAACGCCGGAACTGGATTAACCCCCAGGATCTGGATTTGAGGCAGGATCCCACTTGGCCCCAGGATCCAGATTAACCCCAGGATCAGGATTGAACCCAGGAACTGGATTAACCCCCAGGATCTGGATTCAAAGCAGGATCCCGCTTGGCCCCAGGATCCTGTTTGGCCCCAGGATCTGGATTAACCCCAGGATCAGGATTAAACCCCGGAACTGGATTAACCCCCAGGCTCTGGATTGGAGGCGGGATCCCTCTTGGCCCCAGGGTCCAGATTAACCCCAGGATCCGGATTGAACCCAGGAACTGGATTAACCCCAGGAACAGGATTCGAAGCAGGATTCCACTTGGCTCCAGGATCCTGTTTGGCCCCAGGATCTGGATTAAACCCCGGAACTGGATTAACCCCCAGGATCCGGATTAAGCCCAGGATCCAGATTAACCCCAGGATCCGGATTAAACCCAGGAACTGGATTAACCCCCAGGATCTGGATTAACCCCAGGATCCAGATTGGCTCCAGGATCCCGCTTGGCCCCAGGATCCGGATTAACCCCAGGATCCAGATTAAACCCAGGAACTGGATTAACCCCCAGGAACTGGATTCGAAGCAGGATCCCACTTGGCTCCAGGATCCCGTTTGGCCCCAGGATCCGGATTAAACCCCGGAACTGGATTAACCCCCAGGCTCCGGATTGGAGGCGGGATCCCGCTTGGCCCCAGGATCCCGTTTGGCCCCAGGATCCGGATTAAATCCCGGAACTGGATTAACCCCCAGGCTCCGGATTGGAGGCGGGATCCCTCTTGGCCCCAGGGTCCGGATTGACTCCGGATCGCCTCCGGATGGGCTCCGGACTGACCGGATGGGCATGAAGTTGAAGACGTTGGGCATCCCGGGGCAGTAGCAGAGGAAGCAGCCGATGGACACCTGGAAGACGATGGCCACCACCAGGATGTGGTTCCTGCGGGGACAAGGGGACCAGAGTGGCTGGAGGGGACCCACAGGGGACCCATAGGACCCATAGGGGACCCATAGAACTCATAGGACCCATAGGGGACCCATAGGACTCACAGGACCCATAGGGGACCCATAGGACCCATAGAACCCATAGGGGACCCATAGAACCCATAGAACTCATAGGGGACCCATAGGACCCATAGAACCCATTGAAGTCATAGGGGACCCATAGGACCCATAGGGGACCCATAGAACCCATAGAACTCATAGGGGACCCATAGAACCCATAGGGGACTCATAGGACTCATAGGGGACCCATAGAACTCATAGGACCCATAGGGGACCCATAGAACTCATAGGACCCATAGGAGACCCATAGGACCCATAGAACCCATAGGGGACCCATAGAACTCATAGGACCCATAGGGGACCCATAGGGGACCCATAGGACCCATAGAACCCATAGGGGACCCATAGAACCCATAGGGGACTCATAGGACTCATAGGGGACCCATAGAACTCATAGGACCCATAGGGGACCCATAGAACTCATAGGACCCATAGGGGACCCATAGAACTCATAGGACCCATAGGAGACCCATAGAACTCATAGGACCCATAGGGGACCCATAGGACCCATAGAACCCATAGGGGACCCATAGAACCCATAGGGGACTCATAGGACTCATAGGGGACCCATAGAACTCATAGGACCCATAGGGGACCCATAGGACTCATAGAACCCATAGGGGACCCACAGCACCCATAGGGGACTCATAGGACTCATAGGGGACCCATAGGACCCATAGAACCCATAGGGGACCCATAGGACCCATAGAACCCATTGAAGTCATAGGGGACCCATAGAACCCATAGGGGACCCATAGGACCCATAGAACCCATAGGGGACCCATAGAACCCATGGGGGACTCATAGGACTCATAGGGGACCCATAGGACCCATAGGAGACCCATAGGACCCATAGAACTCATAGGAGACCCATAGAACCCATAGGAGACCCATAGGACCCATAGAACTCATAGGGGACCCATAGAACCCATAGGGGACTCATAGGACTCATAGGGGACCCATAGGACCCATAGGAGACCCATAGGACCCATAGAACTCATAGGGGACCCATAGGACCCATAGAACCCATTGAAGTCATAGGGGACCCATAGAACCCATAGGGGACCCATAGGACCCATAGAACCCATAGGGGACCCATAGAACCCATGGGGGACTCATAGGACCCCTAGAACTCATAGGGGACCCATAGGACCCATAGGGGACTCATAGAACGCATAGGGGACCCAGAGGACCCATAGGAGACCCATAGGACCCATAGGACTCATAGGGGACCCATAGAACTCATAGGGGACCCATAGGACCCATAGGGGACTCATAGAACTCATAGGGGACCCCGAGGACCCATAGGAGACGCATAGGACCCATAGAACTCATAGGGGACCCATAGAACTCATAGGGGACCCATAGAACTCATAGGACCCATAGGGGACCCATAGGACCCATAGAACTCATAGGGGACCCATAGGACCCATAGAACCCATTGAAGTCATAGGGGACCCATAGAACCCATAGGGGACTCATAGAACCCATGCGGGACCCATAGAACCCATAGGGGACCCATAGCACCCATAGGAGACCCATTGGACCCATAGGGGACCCATAGAACCCATAGGACCCATATGGGACCCATAGGACTCATAGGGGACCCATAGGACCCATAGGGGACCCATAGAACCCATAGGGGATGCATAGAACCCATAGGGGACCCATAGAACCCATGAGGGACCTATAGAACCCATGAAGGGACCCATAGGATCCACAGGGGACCCATAGCACCTACAGAACCCATGGGGGACCCACAGCACCTATAGAACCCATAGGGGACCCACAGAACCCATAGGGGACCCATAGAACCCATAGGGGACCCATAGCACCTATAGAACCCATGGGGGACCCATAGGACCCATAAGGGACCTTGGAAGAGGCCCCATGGTCCTCGTAGACCCCATAGGTGCCACCACAACCCCTATGGACCCTACAGACCCCGAGAAACCAGAAGAAGCTCCACGACCTTGGTTGACTCCATAGGTTCCACCCCATCTCCTAGAGCCTCCATAGGTCCCCTAGGTCCTCCAGAGCCCCGGAGAAGCCCCGTAGGTCCTGCAGACCCCCCTTCCCTATGGATTCCATAGGTACCTGAAGAGGCCCTGCTGGAAGAGGGAGAGGCGGCGGGTCTTGCGGATGAGGACATCGGCGATCTGGCACATCTCGATGCTGATGAAGAAGACCGTGTAGCACGTGTATTGCTGGTAGCGCCGCTGCTCGAAGGTCTGCGGGGGCAGGAGAAGGTGGAGAAGATCCATAGGGACCTCCCGGGGACCTATAGGGACCTCCCGAGGATCTATAGGGACGTTCTGAGGGTCTAGAAGGAGCTTGGAGGACCTTCTAGGGGGTTTCTACTCACACGGTTGCTGCGCAAAGGGCTACGGGGTGGGACCCGGGGGCAGGAGAAGGTGGAGAAGATCCATAGGGACCTCCCGGGGACCTTCTGAAGATCTATAGGGACCTCCTGAGGATCTATAGGGACTTTCTGAGGGTCTAGAAGGAGCTTGGAGGACCTTCTAGAAGGTTTCTACTCACACGTTTGCTGCCTGTAGGTCTACGGGGTGGGACCCGGGGGCAGGAGAAGGTGGAGAAGATCCATAGGGACCTCTCAGGGACCTTCTGAAGATCTATAGGGACCTCCTGAGGACCTATAGGGACGTTCTGAGGGTCTAGAAGGAGCTTGGAGGACCTTCTAGGGGGTTTCTACTCATACATTTGCTGCTCAAAGGTCTACGGGGTGGGACCCGGGGGCAGGAGAAGGTGGAGAAGATCCATAGGGACCTCCCGGGGACCTATAGGGACCTCCTGAGGATCTATAGGGACGTTCTGAGGGTCTAGAAGGAGCTTGGAGGACCTTCTAGGGGGTTTCTACTCACACGGTTGCTGCTCAAAGGGCTACGGGGTGGGACCCGGGGGCAGGAGAAGGTGGAGAAGATCCATAGGGACCTCTCAGGGACCTTCTGAAGATCTATAGGGACCTCCTGAGGACCTATAGGGACTTTCTGAGGGTCTAGAAGGAGCTTGGAGGACCTTCTAGGGGGTTTCTATTCACACATTTGCTGCTCAAAGGTCTACGGGGTGGGACCCGGGGGCAGGAGAAGGTGGAGAAGATCCATAGGGACCTCCCGGGGACCTATAGGGACCTCCCGCGGATCTATAGGGACGTTCTGAGGGTCTAGAAGGAGCTTGGAGGACCTTCTAGGGGGTTTCTACTCACACGGTTGCTGCGCAAAGGTCTACGGGGTGGGATCCAGGGGCAGGAGAAGGTGGAGAAGATTCATAGAGACCTCCCAGGGACCTTCTGAAGATCTATAGGGACCTCCCAAGGATCTATAGGGACCTCCCGCAGATCTATAGGGACTTTCTGAGGGTCTAGAAGGAGCTTGGAGGACCTTCTAGGGGGTTTCTACTCACACGGTTGCTGCGCAAAGGGCTACGGGGTGGGACCCGGGGGCAGGAGAAGGTGGAGAAGATCCATAGGGACCTCCCAGGGACCTTCTGAAGATCTATAGGGACCTCCCGCAGATCTATAGGGACTTTCTGAGGGTCTAGAAGGAGCTTGGAGGACCTTCTAGGGGGTTTCTACTCACACGTTTGCTGCCTGTAGGTCTACGGGGTGGGACCCGGGGGCAGGAGAAGGTGGAGAAGATCCATAGGGACCTCCTGGGGACCTCCCGTGGACCTTCTGAAGATCTATAGGGACTTTCTGAGGGTCTAGAAGGAGCTTGGAGGACCTTCTAGAAGGTTTCTACTCACACGTTTGCTGCCTGTAGGTCTACGGGGTGGGACCCGGGGGCAGGAGAAGGTGGAGAAGATCCATAGGGACCTTCTGAAGATCTATAGGGACCGCCCGAGGACCTATAGGGACTTTCTGAGGGTCTAGAAGGAGCTTGGAGGACCTTCTAGGAGGTTTCTACTCACATGTTTGCTGCTCAAAGGTCTACGGGGTGGGACCCGGGGGCAGGAGAAGGTGGAGAAGATCCATAGGGACCTCTCAGGGACCTTCTGAAGATCTATAGGGACCTCCTGAGGATCTATAGGGACTTTCTCAGGGTCTAGAAGGAGCTTGGAGGACCTTCTAGAAGGTTTCTACTCACACGTTTGCTGCTCAAAGGGCTACGGGGTGGGACCCGGGGGCAGGAGAAGGTGGAGAAGATCCATAGGGACCTCCCAGGGTCCTCTAGGGACCTTCTGAAGATCTATAGGGACTTTCTGAGGGTCTAGAAGGAGCTTGGAGGACCTTCTAGGAGGTTCTACTCACCCACTGCTGCCCGTAGCTGTCCTGGAGCTCCTGCTCGTGGGTGTCCTCCCAGCGGGGCCGGAGGCCCAAGCAGAGAAGAGGCCACCAGCCCTCCTGGGCCATCGCCACGAAGTAGTCGGTGAAGCCGGCGAAGGATTGGATGGCGCCTACGGAGAAGAAGACGTCGAGGAAGGTCTCCAAGACCTCCTGGAGCAAGATCCTCAAGAACCCATAGAAACGATCCTCAAGATCTCAAGGATCAAGGTCTCCAGGATCTCAAGGACCGAGGTTTCCAAGATCTCATGGACCGAGGTCTCCAAGATCTCATGGAAAAGGTCTCCAAGATCTCAAGGACCGAGGTCTCCAAGATCTCATGGACCGAGGTCTCCAAGATCTCATGGAAAAGGTCTCCAAGATCTCAAGGACCGAGGTCTCCGAGGTCTCCAATGTCTCAAGGACCGAGGTCTCCAAGATCTCATGGAAAAAGTCTCCAAGATCTCATGGAAAAAGTCTCCAAGATCTCATGGACCGAGGTCTCCAAGATCTCATGGAAAAGGTCTCCAAGGTCTCAAGGACCGAGGTCTCCAAGATCTCAAGGACCGAGGGCTCCAAGATCTCATGGATCAAGGTCTCCAAGATCTCATGGACCGAGGTCTCCAAGATCTCAAGGACCGAGGTCTCCAAGATCTCAAGGACCGAGGTCTCCAAGATCTCATGGACTGAGGTCTCCAAGATCTCATGGACCGAGGTCTCCAAGATCCCATGGATCAAGATCTCCAAGATCCCATGGACCAAGGTCTCCAAGATCTCAAGGACCGAGGTCTCCAAGATCTCATGGATCAAGATCTCCAAGATCTCATGGACCGAGGTCTCCAAGATCCCATGGACCGAGGTCTCCAAGATCTCAAGGACCAAGGTCTCCAAGATCTCATGGATCAAGATCTCCAAGATCCCACGGACCGAGGTCTCCAAGATCCCATGGACCGAGGTCTCCAAGATCCCATGGACCGAGGTCTCCAAGATCTCAAGGACCGAGGTCTCCAAGATCTCATGGATCAAGGTCTCCAAGATCTCATGGACCGAGGTCTCCAAGATCTCAAGGACCGAGGTCTCCAAGATCTCATGGACTGAGGTCTCCAAGATCTCATGGAAAAGGTCTCCAAGATCCCATGGATCAAGATCTCCAAGATCCCATGGACCAAGGTCTCCAAGATCTCAAGGACCGAGGTCTCCAAGATCTCATGGATCAAGATCTCCAAGATCTCATGGACCGAGGGCTCCAAGATCTCATGGACCGAGGTCTCCAAGATCCCATGGACCGAGGTCTCCAAGATCTCAAGGACCGAGGTCTCCAAGATCTCAAGGACCGAGGTCTCCAAGATCTCATGGAAAAGGTCTCCAAGATCTCAAGGACCGAGGTCTCCAAGATCTCATGGACCAAGGTCTCCAAGATCTCGAGGACCAAGGTCTCCAAGATCTCTAGGATCGAGATCTCCAAGATCTCACAGACCGAGGTCTCCAAGATCTCAAGGACCAAGGTCTCCAGGAAGGTCCTCACCGATCTGGAAGTAGGAGTAGGCGGCCAGGGGCTCGTTGACCAGGCGGTCCCGCCGTGGGTTCCGAGGTTTGAGGTGCATGATGTCGCTCTCGGCCCTCTCGTAGGCCAAGGAGACCGAGGGGAACTGTGGGGAGAAGGGTCTGGGGTGAAGAACCTCAAGATCTTTGTGAGGAACCTCAATATCTCCATGAGGAACCTCAGTATCTTCATAGAACCTCAGTATCTCCATGAGGAACCGCAACATCTCCATGAAGAACCTCAATATCTCCATGAGGAACCTCAATA
Organism: Phaenicophaeus curvirostris; assembly: GCF_032191515.1. Lineage (NCBI taxonomy): Eukaryota > Metazoa > Chordata > Aves > Cuculiformes > Cuculidae > Phaenicophaeus > Phaenicophaeus curvirostris. Next base: position 61,515 of record NW_027206903.1, on the reverse strand, counting down.
TCTGCATGAAGAACCTCAATATCTCCATGAAGAACCTCAATATCTCCATGAGAAACCTCAAAATCTTCCTAGAACCTCAATATCTCCATGAGGAACCTCAAAATCTCCATGAAGAACCTCAATATCTCAATGAGAAACCTCAATATCTAGATGAGGAACCTCAATATCTCCATGAGGAACCTCAATATCTTCATAGAACCTCAATATCTCCATAAGGAACCTCAATATCTCCATGAAGAACCTCAAGATCTTCATACAACCTCAATATATCCATGAGGAACCTCAATATCTTCATAGAACCTCAGTATCTACATGAGGAACATCAATATCTCCATGAAGAACCTCAATATCTCCATGAAGAACCTCAATATCTCCATGAGGTACCTCAATATCTCCATGAAGAACCTCAATATCTTCATAGAACCTCAAAATCTCCATGAAGAACCTCAATATCGTCATAGAACCTCAATATCTCCATGAGGAACCTCAACATCTCCATGAAGAACCTCAATATCTCCATGAAGAACCTCAATATCTTCATAGAACCTCAAAATCTCCATGAAGAACCTCAATATCGTCATAGAACCTCAATATCTCCATGAGGAACCTCAACATCTCCATGAAGAACCTCAATATCTCCATGAAGAACCTCAATATCTTCATAGAACCTCAAAATCTCCATGAAGAACCTCAATATCGTCATAGAACCTCAATATCTCCATGAGGAACCTCAACATCTCCATGAAGAACCTCAATATCTCCATGAAGAACCTCAATATCTTCATAGAACCTCAAAATCTCCATGAAGAACCTCAATATCGTCATAGAACCTCAATATCTCCATGAGGAACCTCAACATCTCCATGAAGAACCTCAATATCTCCATGAAGAACCTCAATATCTTCATAGAACCTCAAAATCTCCATGAAGAACCTCAATATCGTCATAGAACCTCAATATCTCCATGAGGAACCTCAACATCTCCATGAAGAACCTCAATATCTCCATGAAGAACCTCAATATCTCCATGAAGAACCTCAATATCTTCATAGAACCTCAATATCTCCATGAAGAACCCCAAAATCTCCATGAGGAACCTCAATATCTCCATGAGGAACCTCAAAATCTCCATGAGGAACCTCAATGTTTTCATAGAACCTCAATATCTCCATGAAGAACCTCAGTATCTTCATACAACCTCAACATCTCCATGAGGAACCTTAATATCTTCATAGAACCTCAATATCTCCATGAGGAACCTCAGTATCTTCATGGAACCTCAATATCTCCATGAGGAACCTCAATATCTCCATGAGAAACCTCAACATCTCCATGAAGAACTTCAATATCTTCATAGAACCTCAATATCTCCATAAGGAACCTCAATATCTCCTTGAAGAACCTCAATATCTTCATGAGGAACCTCAATATCTACATGAGGAACCTCAATGTCTTCCTAGAACCTCAATATCTCCATGAGGAACCTCAACATCTCCATGAAGAACCTCAATATCTACATGAACAACCTCAATATCTCCATGAGGAACGTCAGTATCTTCATGGAACCTCAGTATCTTCATAGAACCTCAGTATCTCCATGAGGAACCGCAACATCTCCATGAAGAACCTCAAAATCTCCATGAAGAACCTCAATATCATCATAGAACCTCAATATCTCCATGAGGAACCTCAAAATCTCCTTGAAGAACCCCAACATCTCCATGAGGAACCTCAATATCTACATGAGGAACCTTAGTATCTTCATAGAACCTCAACATCTCCATGAGGAACCTCAAAATCTCCATGAAGAACCCCAACATCTCCATGAAGAACCTCAATATCTCCATGAAGAACCTCAAAATCTCCATGAAGAACCTCAGTATCTTCATACAACCTCAAGATCTCCATGAGGAACCTCAATGTCTTCATAGAACCTCAATATCTCCATGAAGAACCTCAATATCTCCATGAGGAACCTCAACATCTCCATGAAGAACCTCAATATCTCCATGAAGAACCTCAAAATCTCCATGAAGAACCTCAGTATCTTCATACAACCTCAAGATCTCCATGAGGAACCTCAATGTCTTCATAGAACCTCAATATCTCCATGAAGAACCTCAATATCTCCATGAAGCACCTCAACATCTCCACCAAGAACCTCCTGAGCTCCCTGGGTGAGGCCCCTCGAGGTTCCGTGGAGCCACCTGGCTTCCCCGGGTGAGGAACCCGAAGCTTTCGAGAAGCCCTGGAGAAGGTGGCGAGGGACTCACGATGTCGGTGCAGAGCTCGATGAAGAGGATGGTGATGCAGCCCAGGGGCAGGGGGACGCTGGCCGTGATGTAGATCAAGTAGGGGGTCAACTCGGGGATGTTCTTGGTCAAGGTGTACGCGATGGACTTCTTGAGGTTATCGAAGATCAAGCGCCCTGGAGAAGGAGAAGACAACATCACCAGGAGCTCCAGGAGGCCTCGAGGACACCCGCTCGGGGTCTTCTCCTCCCACCTTGCTCCACGCCGGTGACGATGGAGGCGAAGTTGTCGTCCAGGAGGATCATGTCGGCGGCGTTCTTGGCGGCGTCCGAGCCGGCGATGCCCATGGCCACCCCGATGTCGGCCTTCTTCAGCGCCGGGGAGTCGTTGACCCCGTCGCCCGTCACCGCCACGATGGAGCCCTGAGGGGGGAGGGGGGGAGGAGATGCGAGAGGGACCTCAAAATCTCCATGAGGAACCTCAATATCTTCATAGAACCTCAATATCTACAGGAGGAACCTCAAAATCTTCATTGAACCTCAATATCGCCATGAGGAACCTCAAGATCTCCATGAGGAACCTCAAAATCTCCATGAGGAACCTCAAGATCTTCATAGAACCTCAAAATCTACGTGAGGAACCTCAATATCTCCATGAGGAACCTCCAGATCTTCATAGAACCAAAATATCTCCATGAGGAACCTCAAAATCTCCTTGAGGAACCTCAATATCTCCACGAGGAACCTCAATATCTTCACGAGGAAGCTCAAAATCTCCATGAGGAACCTCAAAATCTCCATGAAGAACCTCAATATCTATATGAGGAACCTCAAAACCTACACGAGGAACCTCAAAATCTCCATCAAGAAGGTCAAAATCTTCCTAGAACCTCAATATCTACATGAGGAACCTCAATATCTTCAAGAGGAACCTCAAAATCTTCATCAAGAAGGTAAAAATCTTCATAGAACCTGAATATCTCCATGAGGAACCTCAATATCTACACAAGGAGCCTCAAAATCTCCATCAAGGAGGTCAAAATCTTCATAGAACCTCAATATCTACATGAGAAACCTCAATATCTCCATGAGGAACCTCAATATCTACATGAAGAACCTCAAAATCATCACAGAATCTCAATATCTATATGAAGAACTTCAATATCTCCATGAGGAACCTCAATATCTCCACGAGGAACCTCAGGATCTCCATGAAGAACCTCAATATCTACATGAAGAACCTCAAAATCGTCATAGAACCTCAATATCTATATGAGGAACCTCAATATCTTCAAGAGGAACCTCAAAATCTCCATCAAGAAGGTCAAAATCTTCATAGAGCCTGAATATCTACAAGAAGAACCTCAATATCTACATGAAGAAGCTCAAAATCTACATGAGGAATCTCAAAATCTCCATGGGGAACCTCAACATCTTCATAGAACCTCAAAGTCTCCATCAAGAACCTCAATAACTCAATCAAGAAGGTCAAAATCTTAATAGAACCTGAATATCTACATGAGGAACCTCAATATCTACATGAGGAACCTCAGAATCTCCATCAAGAACCTCAATATCTCAATCAAGAAGGTCAAAATCTTCATAGAACCTCAATATCTTCATGAGAAACCTCAATATCTACATGAAGAACCTCAAAATCTACGTGAGGAACCTCAAAATCTCCATCAAGAAGGTCAAAATCTTCCTAGAACCTCAATATCTCCGTGAGGAACCTCAATATCTCCATGAGGAACCTCAAAATCTACAGGAGGAACCTCAAAATCTTCATGAGGAACCTCAAAACCTCCATCAAGAAGGTCAAAATCTTCCTAGAACCTCAATATCTCCATGAGGAACCTCAAAATCTCCATGAGGAACCTCAAAAACTTCATAGAACCTCAATATCTCCATGAGGAACCTCAATATCTATATGAGGAACCTCAACATATACATGAGGAACTTCAAAATCTTCATAGAACCTCGAAGTCTGCATCAAGAACCTCAAAGTCTCCATCAAGAAGGTCAAAATCTTCATAGAACCTCAATATCTCCATGAGAAACCTCAATATCTTCATGAGGAACCACAAAATCTCCATGAAGAACCTCAATATCTACATGAGGAACCGCAAAATCTTCCTAGAACCTCAATATCTCCATGAGGAACCTCAAGATCTCCACGAGGAACCTCAAAATCTACATGAGGAACCTCAAAATCTCCATCAAGAAGGTCAAAATCTTCCTAGAACCTCAATAAATCCATGAGGAACCTCAACATCTTCATGAGGAACCTCAAAATCTTCCTAGAACCTCAATATCTCCATGAGGAACCTCAATATCTCCATGAGGAACCTCAAAATCACATAGAATCTCAATATCTATATGAAGAACTTCAGTATGTACCTGAGGAACCTCAAGATCTCCATGAGGAACCTCAATATCTACATGAGGAGCCTCAAAATCTCCATCAAGAAGGTCAAAATCTTCCTAGAACCTCAATATCTCCATGAGGAACCTCAATATCTACACAAAGAGCCTCAAAATCTCCATCAAGGAGGTCAAAATCTTCATAGAACCTCAATATCTACATGAGAAATCTCAATATCTCCATGAAGAACCTCAATATCTCCATGAGGAACCTAAAAATCTCCATGAGGAAGCTCACTATCTGCATGAGGAACCACAAAATCTACATGAAGAACCTCAATATCTACATGAGGAACCTCAAGATCTACATGAGGAACCTCAATATCTTCATGAGGAACCTCAAAATCTCCATGAGGAACCTCAAAGTCTTCATAGAACCTCAACATCTCCATGAGGAACCTCAATATCTACGTGAAGAACCTCAAAATCATCATAGAATCTCAGTATCTATATGAAGAACTTCAACATCTACCTGAGGAACCTCAATATCTACATGAGGAACCTCAAAATCTACATGAGAAACCTCAATATCTACATGAGGAACCTCAATATCTACATGAGGAACCTCAAAATCTTCCTAGAAACTCAATATCTCCATGAGGAACCTAAAAATCTCCATGAGGAACCTCATAATCTCCATGAGGAACCACAAAATCTCCATGAAGAACCTCAATATCTCCATGAGGAACCTCAAAATCTCCATGAGGAACCTCAAAATCTACACAAGGAACCTCAAAATCTTCATCAAGAAGGTCAAAATCTTCATAGAACCTCAATATCTTCAGGAGGAACCTCAATATCTACATGAGGAACCTCAAAATCTTCCTAGAAACTCAATATCTCCATGAGGAACCTAAAAATCTCCATGAGGAACCTCATAATCTCCATGAGGAACCACAAAATCTCCATGAAGAACCTCAATATCTACATGAGGAACCTCAAAATCTTCATAGAACCTCAATATCTCCATGAGGAACCTCAAAATCTACACAAGGAACCTCAAAATCTCCATCAAGAAGGTCAAAATCTTCCTAGAACCTCAATATGTCCATGAGAAACCTCAAGATCTACATGAGGAACCTCAAGATCTTCATAGAACCTCAATATCTCCATGAGGAACCTCAATATCTTCATGAGGAACCTCAATATCTACATGAGGAACCTCAGGATCTACATGAGGAACCTCAATATCTCCATGAAGAGCCTCAAAATCATCATAGAACCTCAATAACTCCATGAGGAACCTCAAAATCTCCATGAGGAACCTCAATATCTCCATGAGGAACCTCAAAATCTCCATGAAGAACCTCAACATCTCCATGAAGAACCTCAAAATCTCCATGAGGAACCTCAAGATGTCCCTGCGGAACCCCCGTGACTCACCAGGCGCTGGCAGCTCTCCACGATCACCAACTTCTGCTGGGGGGAGGTCCTGGCGAAGACCATCTCCGGGTGGGCTCGGAGAAGACCTTCCAGAGCTTCCGGGGTGAGGGACGCCAGCTCCGAGCCCGTCACCACGCGAGCTCGGGCCTGTCTGGGAGGAGAAGACACAGGGGGGGACCTGAGGAACCTTCTGGAACCTCCATGGAAACCGTGGATCCTTCTAGGACCTTGGATCCTCCTAGAACCTTGGATCCTCCTGGAACCTTGGATCCTTCTAGAACCTTGGATCCTCCTAGAACCTTGGATCCTCCTAGAACCTTGGATCCTTCTAGAACCTTGGATCCTCCTAGAACCTTGGATCCTCCTGGAACCTTGGATCCTCCTAGAACCTTGGATCCTCCTGGAACCTTGGATCCTTCTAGAACCTTGGATCCTCCTAGAACCTTGGATCCTCCTGGAACCTTGGATCCTTCTAGAACCTTGGATCCTCCTAGAACCTTGGATCCTTCTAGAACCTTGGATCCTCCTAGAACCTTGGATCCTTCTAGAACCTTGGATCCTCCTAGAACCTTGGATCCTTCTAGAACCTTGGATCCTCCTGGAACCTTGGATCCTCCTGGAACCTTGGATCCTTCTAGAACCTTGGATCCTTCTAGAACCTTGGATCCTCCTGGAACCTTGGATCCTCCTGGAACCTTGGATCCTTCTAGAACCTTGGATCCTTCTGGAACCTTGGATCCTTCTAGAACCTTGGATCCTTCTAGAACCTTGGATCCTCCTGGAACCTTGGATCCTTCTAGAACCTTGGATCCTCCTGGAACCTTGGATCCTCCTGGAACCTTGGATCCTTCTAGAACCTTGGATCCTCCTGGAACCTTGGATCCTCCTGGAACCTTGGATCCTTCTAGAACCTGGGATCCTTCTAGAACCTTGGATCCTTCTAGAACCTTGGATCCTCCTGGAACCTTGGATCCTTCTAGAACCTTGAATCCTCCTAGAACCTTGGATCCTCCTAGAACCTTGGATCCTTCTAGAACCTTGGATCCTCCTGGAACCTTGGATCCTTCTAGAACCTTGGATCCTTCTAGAACCTTGGATCCTCCTGGAACCTTGGATCCTCCTGGAACCTTGGATCCTTCTAGAACCTTGGATCCTCCTAGAACCTTGGATCCTTCTAGAACCTTGGATCCTCCTGGAACCTTGGATCCTCCTGGAACCTTGGATCCTCCTGGAACCTTGGATCCTTCTGGAACCTTGGATCCTCCTAGAACCTTGGATCCTTCTAGAACCTTGGATCCTCCTGGAACCTTGGATCCTTCTAGAACCTTGGATCCTCCTAGAACCTTGGATCCTTCTAGAACCTTGGATCCTCCTGGAACCTTGGATCCTCCTGGAACCTTGGATCCTCCTGGAACCTTGGATCCTTCTAGAACCTTGGATCCTCCTGGAACCTTGGATCCTTCTGGAACCTTGGATCCTCCTAGAACCTTGGATCCTCCTAGAACCTTGGATCCTTCTAGAACCTTGGATCCTCCTGGAACCTTGGATCCTTCTAGAACCTTGGATCCTCCTAGAACCTGGGATCCTTCTAGAACGTTGGATCCTCCTGGAACCTTGGATCCTTCTGGAACCTTGGATCCTTCTAGAACCTTGGATCCTCCTGGAACCTTGGATCCTCCTAGAACCTTGGATCCTTCTAGAACCTTGGATCCTCCTGGAACCTCGGATCCTCCTGGAACCTTGGATCCTTCTAGAACCTTGGATCCTCCTGGAACCTTGGATCCTTCTAGAACCTTGGATCCTTCTAGAACCTTGGATCCTCCTGGAACCTTGGATCCTTCTAGAACCTTGGATCCTCCTGGAACCTTGGATCCTTCTAGAACCTTGGATCCTCCTGGAACCTTGGATCCTCCTGGAACCTTGGGTCCTCCTGGAACCTTGGATCCTCCTAGAACCTTGGATCCTCCTAGAACCTTGGATCCTCCTAGAACCTTGGATCCTTCTAGAACCTTGGATCCTTCTAGAACCTTGGATCCTCCTGGAACCTTGGATCCTCCTGGAACCTTGGATCCTTCTAGAACCTTGGATCCTCCTAGAACCTCGGATCCTCCTGGAACCTTGGATCCTCCTAGAACCTTGGATCCTTCTAGAACCTTGGATCCTCCTGGAACCTTGGATCCTTCTAGAACCTTGGATCCTTCTAGAACCTTGGATCCTCCTGGAACCTTGGATCCTTCTAGAACCTTGGATCCTTCTAGAACCTTGGATCCTTCTAGAACCTTGGATCCTCCTGGAACCTTGGATCCTTCTAGAACCTTGGATCCTCCTGGAACCTTGGATCCTCCTGGAACCTTGGATCCTTCTAGAACCTTGGATCCTTCTGGAACCTTGGATCCTCCTGGAACCTTGGATCCTTCTAGAACCTTGGATCCTTCTAGAACCTTGGATCCTTCTAGAACCTTGGATCCTCCTGGAACCTTGGATCCTTCTAGAACCTTGGATCCTTCTAGAACCTTGGATCCTCCTGGAACCTTGGATCCATCTAGAACCTTGGATCCTTCTAGAACCTTGGATCCTTCTGGAACCTTGGATCCTTCTAGAACCTTGGATCCTTCTAGAACCTTGGATCCTCCTGGAACCTTGGATCCTTCTAGAACCTCGGATCCTCCTGGAACCTTGGATCCTTCTAGAACCTTGGATCCTTCTAGAACCTTGGATCCTCCTGGAACCTTGGATCCATCTAGAACCTTGGATCCTTCTAGAACCTTGGATCCTTCTGGAACCTTGGATCCTTCTAGAACCTTGGATCCTTCTAGAACCTTGGATCCTCCTGGAACCTTGGATCCTTCTAGAACCTCGGATCCTCCTGGAACCTTGGATCCTTCTAGAACCTTGGATCCTCCTGGAACCTTGGATCCTCCTGGAACCTTGGATCCTTCTAGAACCTTGGATCCTCC
>NW_027206903.1:0-50000 GCF_032191515.1 Phaenicophaeus curvirostris | reverse complement strand
CATGATCCTCAAGGTTCCTCATGATCCTCAAGGTTCCTCCTGGATCTCAAGGTTCCTCATGATCCTCAAGGTTCCTCAAGATCCTCAAGGTTCCTCATGATCCTCAAGGTTCCTCAAGACCCTCAAGGTTCCTCAAGATCCTCAAGGTTCCTCTTGGACCTCAAGGTTCCTCATGATCCTCGAGGTTCCTCCTGGATCTCAAGGTTCCTCTTGGACCTCAAGGTTCCTCCTGGATCTCAAGGTTCCTCAAGATCCTCAAGGTTCCTCCTGATCCTCAAGGTTCCTCCTGGATCTCAAGGTTCCTCATGATCCTCGAGGTTCCTCTTGGACCTCAAGTTTCCTCCTGAACCTCAAGGACCTCCTGGACCTCCAGGTTCTTTCTGGACCTCCAGGTTCCTCCTAGGACCCACCTGGAACTTGTTGGTGGAGTTGAAGGGCAACTCGGCCACCTTGGGGAACCTTCTTCGAGCTTCGGCCACCGATCCAACCGTCACCTCCGCGAACTTCAGCAGAGCCGTCTCCGAGGCGTCCCCGATCACCTGCCTCTGCAGAGAAGACCTCCAGGAGGTCCCTAAAAGGGCCTCGAGAAGCTCTTGGAGAAGGTCCCCAAACCCTGAGCTTGGTGGGACCCCATAAAGACCTCTAGGAGGTCCATAAAAGGGCCTCTAGAAGCTCTTTGAGAAGGTCTCAAGATCCCTGAGCTTAGTGGGACCCCATAACGACCTCCAGAAGGTCCCTAAAAGGTCCTCTAGAAGGTCTTTGAGAAGGCCCCTTGGAGAAGGGCTTGGTGGGACCTCATAACAACCTCAAAAAGACCTCAAGAAGGTCCTTGAGAAGGTTCTTGAGAAGGTCCCGAGGTCCCTGAGCCTGGTGGGACCCCATAACGACCTCCAGGAGGTCCCTAAAAGGGCCTCGAGAAGCTCTTTGAGAAGGTCCCGAGGTCCCTGAGCCTGGTAGGACCCCATAACGACCTCCAAGAGACCTTGAGAAGGTTCTTGAGCAGGTCCCCGGGCCCCTGAAGGTCCCACCTTGGCCACGGGGACGTTGTCCTGGCCGGGTTTGAACTGGGCTCGGTTGCAGAGGGTGACGACGCGACTCAGCATGGTCCACGTCTCTGAGGACTGGTCGAAGCTCTGACCTGGTGGGACACGAGGAAACATCTCAGGGAGGTTCCTCGAGGAGCTTCCAGGACCTCCAGGAGGTCCCGTGGTGGCTTGAGATCCAGAAGAAGCTTCCGAGGGGGGGTTGGAGGCTCGAGGAGCTCCTGGAGGGACCTTGAGGAGCTCCTGGAGGGACCTCAGAGGCTTGAGGAGCTCCTGGAGGACCTTGAGGAGCTCCTGGAGGGACCTCAGAGCCTCGAGGAGCTCCTGGAGGGACCTTGAGGAGCTCCTGGAGGGACCTCAGAGCCTGGAGGAGCTCCTGGAAGGACCTTGAGGAGCTCCTGGAGGGACCTCAGAGGCTTGAGGAGCTCCTGGAAGGACCTTGAGGAGCTCCTGGAGGGACCTCAGAGGCTTGAGGAGCTCCTGGAAGGACCTTGAGGAGCTCCTGGAGGGACCTTGAGGAGCTCCATGAGGACCTTGAGGAGCTCCTGGAGGGACCTTGAGGAGCTCCTGGAGGAACCTCAGAGCATCAAGGAGCTTCTGGAGGGACCTCAGAGGCTTGAGGAGCTCCTGGAGGACCTTGAGGAGCTCCATGAGGACCTTGAGGAGCTCCTGGAGGGACCTTGAGGAGCTCCTGGAGAGATCTCAGAGCCTCGAGGAGCTCCTGGAAGGACCTTGAGGAGCTCCTGGAGGGACCTCAGAGCCTCGAGGAGCTCCTGGAGGACCTTGAGGAGCTCCTGGAGGGACCTCAGAGGCTTGAGGAGCTCCTGGAGGGACCTTGAGGAGCTCCTGGAGGGACCTCAGAGCCTTGAGGAGCTCCTGGAAGGACCTTGAGGAGCTCCTGGAGGAACCTCAGAGCCTCGAGGAGCTCCTGGAAGGACCTTGAGGAGCTCCTGGAGGGACCTCAGAGCCTCGAGGAGCTCCTGGAGGGACCTTGAGGAGCTCCTGGAGGGACCTCAGAGGCTTGAGGAGCTCCTGGAAGGACCTTGAGGAGCTCCTGGAGGGACCTCAGAGCCTCGAGGAGCTCCTGGAAGGACCTTGAGGAGCTCCTGGAGGGACCTCAGAGGCTTGAGGAGCTCCTGGAAGGACCTTGAGGAGCTCCTGGAGGGACCTCAGAGGCTTGAGGAGCTCCTGGAAGGACCTTGAGCAGCTTCTGGAGGGACCTCAGAGCCTCGAGGAGCTCCTGGAGGACCTTGAGGAGCTCCTGGAGGGACCTCAGAGCCTCGAGGAGCTCCTGGAAGGACCTTGAGGAGCTCCTGGAGGGACCTCAGAGCCTCGAGGAGCTCCTGGAAGGACCTTGAGGAGCTCCTGGAGGGACCTCAGAGCATCAAGGATCTTCTGGAGGGACCTCAGAGGTTTCAGGAGCCCCTGGAAGGACCTTGAGGAGCTCCTGGAGGGACCTCAGAGGTTTGAGGAGCTCCTGGAAGGACCTTGAGGAGCTCCTGGAGGGACCTCAGAGCCTCGAGGATCTTCTGGAGGGACCTCAGAGCCTCGAGGAGCTCCTGGAAGGACCTTGAGGAGCTCCTGGAGGGACCTCAGCACCTCGAGGAGCTCCTGGAAAGACCTTGAGGAGCTCCTGGAGGGACCTCAGAGCATCAAGGAGCTTCTGGAGGGACCTCAGAGGCTTGAGGAGATCCTGGAGGACCTTGAGGAGCTCCTGGAGGGACCTCAGAGCCTCGAGGAGCTCCTGGAAGGACCTTGAGGAGCTCCTGGAGGGACCTCAGAGCCTCGAGGAGCTCCTGGAAGGACCTTGAGGAGCTCCTGGAGGGACCTCAGAGCATCAAGGACCTTCTGGAGGGACCTCAGAGGCTTGAGGAGCTCCTGGTGGACCTTGAGGAGGTCCAGGTCCTACCCGACTGGTCCTCGGTGGTGTCGGCCGCGTGGATCTGGTTGTCGAACCAGAGGTGGGCGACCGTCATGCGGTTCTGGGTCAAGGTCCCCGTCTTGTCCGAGCAGATGACCGAGGTGGAGCCCAAGGTCTCCACGGCCTCCAGGTTCTTCACCACGCAGTTCTTCCTGGCCAGCCGCTTGGCCGTCAGCGACAGGCACACCTGGACGGGGAGGAGAAGACCTTCAGGGCCTCGGGGACCTTCTCTGGTGGCTTCACAGCCTCTGAGAAGCCTCCTGGAGCTTCTCAGGGCGCTTTGGAGCCCTTGAGGAGCTTCTCAGGTGGCTTCGGAGCCTTTGAGAAACCTCCTGGAGCTTCTCAGGGGGCTTCGGAGCCTTTGAGGAACCTCCTGGAGCTTCTCAGGGGGCTTTGGAGCCTTTGAGGAACCTTCTGGAGCTTCTCAGGGGGCTTCAGAGCCCTTGAGGAGCCTCCTGGAGCTTCTCAGGTGGCTTCGGAGCCTTTGAGGAACCTCCTGGAGCTCCAAAGCCTCCATAGAAGCTCCTCAAAGGCTCCGAAGCCCCCTGAGAAGCTCCAGGAGGTTCCTCAAGGGCTCCGAAGCCTCCTGAGAAGCTCCAGGAGGCTCCTCAAAAGCTCTGAACGCACCATAGAAGCTCCTCAAAGGCTCCTGAAGCCCCCTGAGAAGCTCCAGGAGTCTCCTCAAAGGCTCCAAAGCCACCTGAGAAGTTTCTCAAAGGCTCTGAAGCCACCTGAGAAGCTTCTCAAAGGCTTCAAAGCCACCTGAGAAGCTCCAGGAGGTTCCTCAGAGGCTCTGAACCCTCCATTGAAGCTCCTCAAAGGCTTCAAAGCCACCTGAGGAGCTCCAGGAGGCTCCTCAAAGTCTCCGAACCCACCATAGAAGCTCCTCAAAGGCTACGAAGCCACCTGAGAAGCTCCAGGAGGCTCCTCAAAGGCTTCAAAGCCACCTGAGAAGCTTCTCAAAGGCTCCGAAGCCACCTGAGAAGCTCCATAGAAGCTCCTCACAGGCTGTGAAGCCACCTGAGAAGCTCCAGGAGGTTCCTCAAAGGCTCCCGAAGCCTCCTGAGAAGCTCCAGGAGGTTCCTCAGAGGCTCTAAACCCTCCATTGAAGCTCCTCAAAGGCTCCGAAGCCTCCTGAGAAGCTCCAGGAGGTTCCTCAAAGGCTCCGAAGCCCCCTGAGAAGCTCCAGGAGGTTCCTCAAAGGCTCCCGAAGCCACCTGAGAAGCTCCAGGAGGTTCCTCAAAGGCTCCCGAAGCCCCCCGAGAAGCTCCAGGTGCCCCCGGAGGTCTTGGTGTCTCCTCTGGAGGGCGTCACCTACCGTGACGGTGGCCAGCAGCCCCTCGGGGACGTAGGCCACCACGATGGCCATGAAGAAGACCATGGCGCGGAGGAAGGGGTAGCCGATGAGCATGGCCACCACGAAGAAGGTGGCGCCGAAGAAGATGGCGAGGCCGGCGATGATGTCCACGAAGTGCTCGATCTCGATGGCGATGGGCGTCTTCTCGTTCTCCACCCCCGAGGCCAGGCTGGCGATGCGCCCGATGATGGTCCTGTCGCCCGTGTTGATCACCAGCCCCACGGCCGTCCCTGCGCCGGGAGGAGAAGGAGGGACCCACCGGGTCAAGGAGGGACCCAGAAGATCCAGGTGGGACCTTCAAGGGGGCTTGGAAGCACCTATGGGGTCTTGGAACCATCTAGGAGACCAGGAAGCATCTAGGGGTCCAGGAAGCATCTAGGAGATCAGGAACCTTCAAGGGTTCCTGAAGGAACCAGAAGATCCAGGTGGGACCTTCAAGGGGGTTTGGGACCAACTATGGGGTCTTGGGACCATCTAGGAGATCAGGAACCATCTAGGAGATCAGGAACCATCTAGGAGATGAGGAACCATCTAGGGGTCCAGGAAGCATCAAGGGGTCCAGGAAGCATCAAGGGTTCCTGGAGGAACCAGGAGGTCCAGGTGGGACCTTCAAGGGGTCTTGGAAGCACCTATGGGGTCTTGGAACCATCTAGGAGATCAAGAAGCATCTATGGAACCAGGAAGCATCAAGGGTTCCTGGAGGAACCAGGAGAACAGGTGGGACCCAGAGGGTCCAGGTGGGACCTTCAAGGGGGCTTGGGACCACCTATGGGGTCTTGGGACCATCTATGGGGTCTTGGGACCATCTAGGAGATCAAGAAGCATCTAGGAGATCAGGAACCATCTAGGAGATGAGGAACGATCTAGGGGTCCAGGAAGCATCAAGGGTTCCTGGAAGAACCAGGAGGTCCAGGTGGGACCTTCAAGGGGTCTTGGAAGCACCTATGGGGTCTTGGAACCATCTAGGAGATCAAGAAGCATCTAGGGGTCCAGGAAGCATCTAGGAGATCAGGAACCTTCAAGGGTTCCTGGAGGAACCAGGAGAACAGGTGGGACCCAGAGGGTCCAGGTGGGACCTTCAAGGGGGTTTGGAACCTCCTATGGGGTCTTGGGACCATCTAGGAGATCAGGAACCATCTAGGAGACCAGGAGGAACCAGATCTCCAGCTGGAACCCAGAGGTCTGGATGGAACCCAGGTGAGACCCTGAGCTCCAGGTGGGTCCCAGATCTCCAGGTGGGACCCAGAGGTCTGGATGGAACCCAGGTGGGACCCAGAGCTCCAGGTGGGACCCAGAGATTTGGAAGGAACCCAGATGAGACCCAGAGGTCCAGGTGGGACCCTGAGCTCCAGGTGAAACCAGGATCTCCAGATGGAACCCAGGTTGAACCCAGAGGTCTGGATGGAACCCAGGTGAGACCCAGAGCTCCAGGTGGGACCAAGAGCTCCAGGTTGAACCCAGAGCTCCAGGTTGAACCCAGAGCTCCAGGTGGGACCCAGAGGTCTGGATGGAACCCAGGTGAGACCCAGAGGTCCAGGTGGGACCAGGATCTCCAGATGGAACCCAGGTAGGACCCAGAGGTCTGGATGGAACCCAGGTGAGACCCTGAGGTCCAGGTGGAACCCGGACCTCCAGATGGAACCCAGGTGAGACCCAGATCTCCAGGTGGGACCCAGAGCTCCAGGTGGGACCCAGAGGTCTGGATGGAACCCAGGTGAGACCCAGATCTCCAGGTGGGACCCAGAGCTCCAGGTGGGACCCAGAAGTTTGAATGGAACCCAGGTGGGACCCTGAGCTCCAGGTGGGACCCAGAGGTCTGGATGGAACCCAGGTGAGACCCTGAGGTCCAGGTGGGACCAGGATCTCCAGATGGAACCCAGGTAGGACCCAGAGGTCTGGATGGAACCCAGGTGAGACCCCGAGGTCCAGGTGGACCCCAGATCTCCAGGAGAGCCCCAGAGGTCCCGGCGGGCCCCACCTTCGAGGCACATGGTGGAGAAGAAGGCGATGTTCCTGGTCTCCAGGGGCGACTCGTGGCTGCAGTCGGGCGCCCGCGTCTGCGGCTCCGACTCTCCCGTCAGCGACGAGTTGTCCACCTGCCGGGGGCCGAGAAGAAAAAACCCCTAGAGACCTTCTCCAGGTGATGACCCCGAGCTCCAGGTGGCCCCCAGCGTCTCCAGGTGGAAGCCAGGGGAGACCCAGAGCTCCAGGTGGGACCCAGAGGTCTGGATGGAACCCAGGTGAGACCCTGAGGTCCAGGAGGAACCAGGATCTCCAGGTGGAACCCAGGTGAGACCCAGAGGTCTGGATGGAACCAGGATCTCCAGGTGGAACCCAGGTGGGACCCAGAGCTCCAGGTGGGACCTAGAGGTCTGGAAGGAACCCAGGTGGGACCCAGAGGTCCAGGTGAGACCCAGAGGTCCAGGTGAGACCCAGATCTCCAGGTGAGACCCAGATCTCCAGGTGGGACCCAGATCTCCAGGTGGGAGCCAGATCTCCAGGTGGGACCCAGAGCTCCAGGTGGGACCCAGAGGTCTGGAAGGAACCCAGGTGAGACCCAGATCTCCAGGTGGGACCCAGATCTCCAGGTGAGACCCAGATCTCCAGGTGGAACCAGGATCTCCAGGTGGGACCCAGAGCTCCAGGTGGGACCCAGAGCTCCAGGTGGGACCCAAAGGTCTGGTTGGAACCCAGGTGGGACCCAGAGCTCCAGGTGGGACCCAGAGCTCCAGGTGGGACCAGGATCTCCAGGTGGGACCCAGAGCTCCAGGTGGGACCCAAAGGTCTGGTTGGAACCCAGGTGAGACCCAGAGCTCCAGGTGGGACCCAGAGCTCCAGGTGGAACCAGGATCTCCAGGTGGGACCCAGAGGTCTGGAAGGAACCCAGGTGAGACTCTGAGGTCCAGGTGGAACCAGGATCTCCAGGTGGGACCCAGAAGTTTGATTGGAACCCAGGTGAGACCCAGAGGCCTGGATGGAACCAGGATCTCCAGGTGGGACCCAGGTGGGACCCAGAGCTCCAGGTGGGACCCAGATCTCCAGGTGAGACCCAGAGCTCCAGGTGAGACCCAGAGCTCCAGGTGGGACCTAGAGGTCTGGAAGGAACCCAGGTGGGACCCAGATCTCCAGATGGAACCCAGGTGAGACCCAGATCTCCAGGTGGGACCCAGAGCTCCAGGTGGGACCCAGAGGTCTGGATGGAACCCAGGTGAGACCCTGAGGTTCAGGTGGAACCAGGATCTCCAGGTGGAACCAGGATCTCCAGGTGGGACCCAAAGGTCTGGTTGGAACCCAGGTGAGACCCTGAGCTCCAGGTGGGACCCAGAGCTCCAGGTGGAACCAGGATCTCCAGGTGGGACCCAGAGCTCCAGGTGGGACCTAGAGGTCTGGAAGGAACCCAGGTGAGACCCAGATCTCCAGGTGGAACCAGGATCTCCAGGTGGGACCCAGGTGGAACCAGGATCTCCAGGTGGGACCTAGAGGTCTGGAAGGAACCCAGGTGGGACCCAGATCTCCAGGTGGGACCCAGAGCTCCAGGTGGGACCCAGATCTCCAGGTGGGACCCAGATCTCCAGGTGGGACCCAGAGCTCCAGGTGGGACCAGGATCTCCAGGTGGGACCCAGAGCTCCAGGTGGGACCTAGAGGTCTGGAAGGAACCCAGGTGAGACCCAGATCTCCAGGTGGGACCCAGAGCTCCAGGTGGGACCCAGAGCTCCAGGTGGAACCAGGATCTCCAGGTGGGACCCAGAAGTTTGAATGGAACCCAGGTGAGACCCAGAGATCCAGGTGGAACCAGGATCTCCAGGTGGGACCCAGGTGGGACCCAGAGCTCCAGGTGGGACCTAGAGGTCTGGAAGGAACCCAGGTGAGACCCAGATCTCCAGGTGGAACCAGGATCTCCAGGTGGGACTCAGAAGTTTGAATGGAACCCAGGTGAGACCCAGAGGTCCAGGTGGAACCAGCATCTCCAGGTGGGACCCAGGTGGGACCCAGAGCTCCAGGTGGGCCCCAGATCTCCAGGTGAGACCCTGATCTCCAGATGATGGAACCCAGGTGAGCCCCAGAGCTCCAGGTGGGCCCCAGAGGGTCCAGATGGGACCTTCAAGGAGTCTTGGAACCACCTATGGGGTCTTGGGACCATCTAGGAGATCAGGAACCATCTAGGGGTCCAGGAAGCATCAAGGGTTCCTGGAAGAACCAGGAGGTCCAGGTGGGACCTTCAAGGGGGCTTGGAAGCACCTATGGGGTCTTGGAAGCATCTAGGAGATCAGGGACCCAGAGGTCCGGATGGAACCAGCTCCCTCCACCTTCTCCAGAAGCTGTGGTAGATCCTCCATCCCTACGTCCACCTGGAGAAGCTCTCCAGAGCTTCTCCAGGTGGACGTAGGGCTGGAGGATCTACCACAGCTTCCAGAACTCACCTTGCAGCCCTGAGCCGAGACGATGCGGATGTCGGCGGGGACACGGTCCCCACCCTTGATCTCCACCAGGTCGCCCACCACCAGCTCGTTGGCGTTGACCTGGAGCTTCTCGCCTTCCCGGATGACGGTGGCTTGCTGGAGAAGACACGGAGGAGCAGGTGGGACCTCGAGGAGGTGGATGAGGTGGGAGCTGAAGGTCTCCCGGGTGGAGCTTCTCACCTGAGGGACCAAGTTCTTGAAGCTGGCGATGATGTTGGTGCTTTTGAACTCTTGGTAGTAGCCGAAGCAGCCGGTGACGACGACCACGGCGATGAGGGCGATGGCCAAGTAGAGCTGCAAGGGGGGACAGGGGACCCAGATGGTCCTCAAGCCCAGATGTTCCTCAGCCCCGATGAGCCCCAGATGGTCCTCAGGGCCCAGGGGGAGCCAGATGTTCCTCGACCCAAGATGTTCCTCAACCCCCATCATCCCCAGATGGTCCTCAGGGCCCAGGGGGACCCAGATGTTCCTCAACCCCAGATGTTCCTCAACCCCCATGATCCCCAGATGGTCCTCAGGGCCCAGGGGGAGCCAGATGGTCCTCGACCCCAGATGTTCTCAACCCCCATGATGCCCAGATGGTCCTCAACCCACAAGGAGCCAAGATGGTCCTCAATCCAGAAGGACCCAGATGGTCCTCAGGGCCCAGGGGGAGCCAGGATGGTCCTCGAGCCAGAGGGACCCAGATGGTCCTCAGCCCAGAGGGACCCAGATGGTCCTTGACCCCAGAGGTTCCTCAACCCCGATGATCCCCAGATGTTCCTCAGCCCACAGGGACCCAGATGTTCCTCAACCCCAATGATCCCCAGATGGTCCTCAGGGCCCAGGGGGACCCAAATGTTCCTCAAGACCAGATGTTCCTCAACCCTGATGCACCCCAGATGGTCCTCGACCCAGAAGGACCCACACGTTCCTCAACCCAGAGGAACCCAGATGTTCCTCAGCCCCAGATGTTCCTCAACCCCCATGACCCCCAGATGTTCCTCAACCCCCATGATCCCCAGCTGTTCCTCAACCCCAGCTGTTCCTCAAGCCCAGCTGTTCCTCAGCCCACAGAGGCCCCCCCCCCCGGGCAGGCCCAGAGGTCCCCCTTGGGGCTGTCCCCGCGGCCGCGGTCCCTACGTTGTCGGAGCTGCCGCGGTCGCCTTCTCCCTCCTGGACGCCGTAGGCGATGAGGCAGATGGCGGCCGCCACCCACATGAGGCACTGGAGGCCCCCGGCCAGCTGCCGGCCGAACTTGACGCACTCGGGGGTCCCGCGGGGGGGACGGAGCTCGTTGGGGCCGTCCCGGAGCAGCCGCTCGGCCGCCACGGCCTCCACCAGGCCCTGGGGGTCAAGGGGTCAACGAGGTCCATGAGGTCAATGAGGTCAATGAGGTCCATGGGGTCATTGAGCTCCATGGACTCGATGGGGTCAAGGAGGTTAATGGAGTCAATGGAGTCAATGGGGTCATTGAGGTCAATGGAGTCATTGAGGTCATTGAGGTCAATGGGTCAATGGGTCAAGAGGTCAATGGGTCAATGGAGTCAATGGGGTCATTGAGGTCAATGGGGTCATTGAGCTCCATGGAGTCAATGGGGTCAATGGGGTCAATGTGGTCAATGGAGTCAATGGGGTCAATGGGTCAATGGGGTCAATGGGGCCGTCCCGGAGCAGCCGCTCGGCCGCCACGGCCTCCACCAGGCCCTGGGGGTCAAGGGGTCAACGAGGTCGGTGAGGTCAATGAGGTCAATGAGGTCCATGGGGTCATTGAGCTCCATGGACTCGATGGGGTCAATGGGGTCATTGAGGTCAATGGGGTCATTGAGGTCATTGGGGTCATTGAGCTCCATGGACTCAATGGGTCAATGGGGTCAATGGGGTCAATGGGGTCATTGAGGTCAATGGGGTCATTGAGGTCAAAGGGTCAATGGGGTCAAGGGGGTCAATGGGGTCAATGGGGTCAATGGGTCAATGGGTCAATGGGATCGATGAGGTCAATGAGGTCAATGGGGTCAATGGGGTCAATGGGGTCATTGAGGTCAATGGAGTCATTGAGGTCAATGGGGTCATTGAGCTCCATGGACTCAATGGGTCAATGGGGTCAATGGGGTCATTGAGGTCAATGGGGTCCATGGGGTCAATGGGTCAATGGGGTCAATGGGTCAATGGGGTCAATGGGGTCAATGGGGTCAATGGGTCAATGGGGTAAATGGGGTCAATGGGGTCAATGGGGTCAATGGGTCAATGGGGTCAATGGGGTCAATGGGGTCAATGGGTCAATGGGGTCATTGAGCTCCATGGACTCAATGGGTCAATGGAGTCAATGGGGTAAATGGGGTCAATGGGGTCAATGGGTCAATGGGGTCAATGGGATCAATGGGGTAAATGGGGTAAATGGGGTCAATGGGGTCAATGGGTCAATGGGGTCAATGGGGTCAATGGGATCAATGGGTCAATGGGGTCAATGGGTCAATGGGGTCAATGGGGTCAATGGGGTCAATGGGTCAATGGGGTCAATGGGGTCAATGGGGTCATGGAGCTCCATGGACTCAATGGGTCAATGGGGTCAATGGGGTCAATGGGGTCAATGGGTCAATGGGGTCGATGGGGTCAATGGGTCAATGGGGTCAATGGGGTAAATGGGGTCATTGAGCTCCATGGACTCAATGGGTCAATGGGATCAATGGGGTAAATGGGGTCAATGGGGTCAATGGGTCAGTGGGGTCAATGGGGTCAATGGGGTCAATGGGGTAAATGGAGTCAATGGGGTCAATGGGGTCAATGGGGTCAATGGGGTCAATGGGTCAATGGGGTAAATGGGGTCAATGGGGTCAATGGGGTCAATGGGTCAATGGGGTCAATGGGGTAAATGGGGTCAATGGGGTCAATGGAGTCAATGGGGTCAATGGGGTCAATGGGTCAATGGGGTCAATGGAGTCAATGGGGTCAATGGGGTCAATGGAGTCAATGGGGTCAATGGGGTCAATGGGTCAATGGGGTCAATGGGGTCAATGGGGTCAATGGGGTCAATGGGGTCAATGGAGTCAATGGGGTCAATGGGGTCAATGGGTCAATGGGGTAAATGGGGTCAATGGGGTCAATGGGTCAATGGGGTCAATGGGGTAAATGGGGTCAATGGGGTCAATGGAGTCAATGGGGTCAATGGGGTCAATGGGTCAATGGGGTAAATGGGGTCAATGGGGTCAATGGGGTCAATGGGTCAATGGGGTCAATGGGGTCAATGGGGTCAATGGGTCAATGGGGTCAATGGGGTCAATGGGGTCAATGGGGTCATTGAGCTCCATGGACTCAATGGGTCAATGGGATCAATGGGGTCAATGGGGTCAATGGGGTCAATGGGGTCAATGGGGTCATTGAGCTCCATGGACTCAATGGGTCAATGGGATCAATGGGGTAAATGGGGTCAATGGGGTCAATGGGTCAATGGGGTCAATGGGGTCAATGGGTCAATGGGGTCAATGGGGTAAATGGGGTCAATGGGGTCAATGGGTCAATGGGGTCAATGGGGTCAGTGGGGTCAATGGGGTCAATGGGGTCAATGGGTCAATGGGGTAAATGGGGTCAATGGGGTCAATGGGTCAATGGGGTCAATGGGGTCAATGGGGTCAGTGGGGTCGATGGGGTCAATGGGGTCAATGGGGTCAATGGGTCAATGGGTCAATGGGGTCAATGGGTCAATGGGTCAATGGGGTCAATGGGTTCAATGGAGTCAATGGGGTCAATGGGGTCAATGGGGTCAATGGGTCAATGGGTCAATGGGGTCAATGGGTCAATGGGTCAATGGGGTCAATGGGTCAATGGGGTCTATGGGTCAATGGGTCAATGGGGTCGATGGGTCAATGGGTTCAATGGAGTCAATGGGGTCAATGGGATCAATGGGTCAATGGGTTCAATGGAATCAATGGGGTCAATGGGATCAATGGGTCAATGGGGTCAATGGGGTCAATGGGGTCAATGGAGTCAATGGGGTCAATGGGGTCTATGGGGTCAATGGGGTCAATGGGTCGATGGGGTCAATGGGGTCAATGGGGTCGTCCCGGAGCAGCCGCTCGGCCGCCACGGCCTCCACCAGGCCCTGGGGGTCAAGGGGTCAACGAGGTCCGTTAGGTCAATGAGGTCAATGAGGTCCATGGGGTCATTGAGCTCCATGGACTCGATGGGGTCAATGGGGTCAATGGGGTATTGAGGTCAATGGAGTCATTGAGGTCAATGGGGTCATTGAGGTCAATGGGGTCATTGAGCTCCATGGACTTGATGGGGCCAAGGAGGTTAATGGAGTCAATGGGGTCAATGAGGTCAATGGGGTCCACAGGGTCATTGAGCTCCATGGGGTCAATGGGGTCAATGGGATCAATGGGGTCAATGGGGGCAATGGGGTCAATGGGGTCAATGGGGTCAATGGGGTCATTGAGCTCCATGGACTCAATGGGTCAATGGGGTAAATGGGGTCAATGGGGTCAATGGGTCAATGGGGTCAATGGGGTCAATGGGGTCAATGGGTCAATGGGGTCAATGGGGTCAATGGGGTCAATGGGTCAATGGGGTAAATGGGGTAAATGGGGTCAATGGGGTCAATGGGTCAATGGGTCAATGGGGTCAATGGGGTCAATGGGTCAATGGGTCAATGGGGTAAATGGGGTCAATGGGGTCAATGGGTCAATGGGGTCAATGGGGTCAGTGGGGTCAATGGGGTCAATGGGTCAATGGGGTCAATGGGGTCAATGGGGTCAATGGGGTCAATGGGGTCAATGGGGTCAATGGGTCAATGGGGTCAATGGGGTCAATGGGGTCAGTGGGGTCAATGGGGTCAATAGGGTCAATGGGTCAATGGGGTCAATGGGTTCAATGGAGTCAATGGGGTCAATGGGGTCAATGGGGTCAATGGGGTCAATGGGTCAATGGGTCAATGGGGTCAATGGGGTCAATGGGGTCAATGGGGTCAACGGGTCAATGGGGTCGATGGGTTCAATGGAGTCAATGGGGTCAATGGGATCAATGGGTCAATGGGGTCAATGGGTCAATGGGGTCAATGGGTCAATGGGTCAATGGGGTCAATGGGTCAATGGGGTCTATGGGTCAATGGGTCAATGGGTTCAATGGAGTCAATGGGGTCAATGGGATCAATGGGTCAATGGGTTCAATGGAATCAATGGGGTCAATGGGATCAATGGGTCAATGGGGTCAATGGGGTCAATGGGGTCAATGGAGTCAATGGGGTCAATGGGGTCTATGGGGTCAATGGGGTCAATGGGGTCAATGGGGTCAATGGGGTCGTCCCGGAGCAGCCGCTCGGCCGCCACGGCCCCCACCAGGCCCTGGGGGTCAAGGGGTCAACGAGGTCCGTTAGGTCAATGAGGTCAATGAGGTCCATGGGGTCATTGAGCTCCATGGACTCGATGGGGTCAATGGGGTCAATGGAGTCAATGGGGTCAATGAGGTCAATGGGGTCCACAGGGTCATTGAGCTCCATGGGGTCAATGGGGTCAATGGGATCAATGGGGTCAATGGGGTCAATGAGCTCAATGGGTCAATGGGGTCAATGGGGTCATTGAGCTCCATGGACTGAGTGGGTCAATGGGGTCAACGGGTCAATGGGGTCAATGGGGTCAATGGGGTCAATGGGGTCAACGGGTCAATGGAGTCCATGGGGTCCATCAAAGGGTCACTGGGGGGTCACTGGGGGGTCAAAGGTCACGCCCCCCCACCTTGGTGACGCTCGTGCTGTATTTTTCCTCCAGGTCCTTCAGGTCCAGCTTGTGGTCATCCTGGAGGCCCCGAGCTCCCAGTCACCTCCCAGTCTTCCCAGTTCCCCTCCCAGTGCCCCCAGTTCCCCTCCCAGTGCCCCCAGTTCCCCTCCCAGTGACCCCAGTTGATCACTTGGTCCCCCCAGTTAACCTCCCAGTCCCCTCAGTGACCTCCCACTCCCTCCCAGTCCCCCCAGTTCCCCTCCCAGTCCCCTCAGTGACCTCCCAGTCCCCCCCAGTACCCCCAGTTCCCCTCCCAGTCCCCTCAGTGACCTCCCAGTCCCCCCCAGTACCCCCAGTTCCCCTCCCAGTCCCCTCAGTGACCTCCCAGTCCCCCCCGGTGCCCCCAGTTCCCCTCCCAGTCCCCTCAATGACCTCCCAGTCCCCCCCAGTCCCCCCAGTTCCCCTCCCAGTCCCCTCAGTGACCTCCCAGTCCCCCCCAGTACCCCCAGTTCCCCTCCCAGTCCCCTCAGTGACCTCCCAGTCCCTCCCAGTGCCCCCAGTTGACCTCCCAGTCCCCTCAATGACCTCCTAGTCCCCCCCGGTGCCCCCAGTTCCCCTCCCAGTCCCCTCAGTGACCTCCCAGTCCCTCCCAGTCCCCCCAGTTAACCTCCCAGTCCCTCCCCGTCTCCTCCCAGTCCATCCCAGTCCCTCCCAATCCCCTCCCAGTGCCCCCCAATCCCCTCCCAGTCCCCTCCCAGTCCCTCCCAGTCCCTCCCAGTCCCTCCCAGTCCCCTCCCAGTCCCTCCCAGTGCCTCCCAGTCCCTCCCAGTCCCCTCCCAGTCCCTCCCAGTCCCCTCCCAGTCCCTCCCAGTCCCCTCCCAGTCCCCTCCCAGTCCCTCCCAGTCCCTCCCAGTCCCCTCCCAGTCCCCTCCCAGTCCCTCCCAGTCCCCCCCAATCCCCTCCCAGTGCCTCCCAGTCCCTCCCAGTCCCTCCCAGTCCCCTCCCAGTCCCTCCCAGTGCCCTCCCAGTCCCTCCCAGTCCCCTCCCAGTCCCCTCCCAGTCCCTCCCAGTCCCCTCCCAGTCCCTCCCAGTCCCCTCCCAGTCCCTCCCAGTCCCCTCCCAGTCCCCTCCCAGTCCCTCCCAGTCCCTCCCAGTCCCCTCCCAGTCCCCTCCCAGTCCCTCCCAGTCCCCTCCCAGTCCCCTCCCAGTCCCCTCCCAGTCCCTCCCAGTCCCCTCCCAGTCCCCTCCCAGTCCCTCCCAGTCCCCTCCCAGTCCCTCCCAGTGCCCTCCCAGTCCCTCCCAGTCCCCCCCAGTCCCTCCCAGTCCCCCCCAGTCCCCTCAGTGACCTCCCAGTCCCTCCCAGTCCCTCCCAGCGCCTCCCAGTGGAGCCCTCACCACATCCATCTCCTTCTTCATGTCCTCCAGCTTCTCCTGCTTGCGTCGCCCTCGCCCCTTGGGGGCCGGTGCCCGCGCCCGGCCCCGTGCTGGCCCCAGCTCGTAGCTCTCCTGGAGGACAACAAGCTCCAAGCTTCCATCACCATCTCCATCTCCATCATCTCCATCATCTCCATCCTCTCCATCATCTCCATCCTCTCCATCATCTCCATCCTCTCCATCATCTCCATCATCTCCATCCCCATCCCCATCTCCATCCCCATCCCCATTTCCATCATCTCCATCATCTCCATCATCTCCATCATCTCCATCATCTCCATCATCTCCATCCCCATCCCCATCTCCCTCATCTCCCTCATCTCCATCATCCCCATCTCCCTCATCTCCATCATCTCCATCATCCCCATCTCCATCATTTCCATCTCCATCTCCATCATCTCCATCATCCCCATCTCCATCATTTCCATCTCCATCTCCATCATCTCCATCATCTCCATCATCTCCATCATCTCCATCATCTCCATCATCTCCATCTCCATCATCTCCATCATCTCCATCTCCATCATCTCCATCATCTCCACCATCTCCATCCTCTCCATCTTCTCCATCCTCTCCATCCCCATCAGCTCCATCTCCATCATCTCCATCATCTCCATCCTCTCCATCCCCATCTCCATCTCCATCATCTCCATCATCTCCATCTCCATCCCCATCATCTCCATCATCTCCCTCATCCCCATCATCCCCATCATCCCCATCATCTTCATCCCCATCTCCATCCCCATCGTCTCCATCATCTCCATCATCCCCATCTCCATCTCCATCATTTCCATGTCCATCTCCATCATCTCCATCATCTCCATCTCGATCATCTCCATCATCCCCATCATCCCCATCATCCCCATCATCCCCATCTCCATCATCTCCACCATCTCCATCATCTCCACCATCTCCATCATCTCCATCATCTCCATCCCCATCCCCATCCCCATCCCCATCCCCATCATCCCCATCTCCATCTCCACCATCTCCATCACCCCCATCCCCATCTCCATCTCCATCTCCATCTCCATCATCTCCATCATCTCCATCATCTCCATCCCCATCCCCATCTCCATCATCTCCATCATCTCCATCATCTCCATCATCTCCATCCCCATCCCCATCTCCATCATCTCCATCTCCATCTCCATCTCCATCATCTCCATCATCTCCATCATCTCCATCACCCCCATCCCCATCTCCATCTCCATCTCCATCATCTCCATCATCTCCATCCCCATCCCCATCTCCATCATCTCCATCTCCATCTCCATCTCCATCATCTCCATCATCTCCATCATCTCCATCACCCCCATCCCCATCTCCATCTCCATCTCAATCATCTCCATCATCTCCATCATCTCCATCCCCATCTCCATCTCCATCATCTCCATCATCTCCATCATCTCCATCTCCATCCCCATCATCTCCATCATCTCCCTCATCCCCATCATCTCCATCTCCATCATCTCCATCATCCCCATCCCCATCCCCATCCCCATCCCCATCCCCATCCCCATCTCCATCCCCATCTCCATCATCTCCACCATCTCCATCTCCATCCTCTCCATCCTCTCCATCCTCTCCATCCTCTCCATCCCCATCTCCATCATCTCCATCATCTCCATCATCCCCATCTCCATCATCTCCATCATCTCCCTCATCTTCATCATCTCCATCTCCATCTCCATCATCTCCATCATCTCCATCCCCATCCCCATCCCCATCATCTTCATCCCCATCTCCATCCCCATCATCTCCATCTCCATCTCCATCATCTCCATCATCTCCATCCCCATCCCCATCCCCATCATCTTCATCCCCATCTCCATCCCCATCATCTCCATCTCCATCTCCATCTCCATCTCCATCTCCATCTCCATCATCTCCATCATCTCCATCATCTCCATCTCCATCTCCATCCCCATCATCTCCATCATCCCCATCATCCCCATCCTCTCCATCCCCATCATCTCCATCTCCATCATCCCCATCTCCATCCTCTCCATCCCCATCATCTCCATCTCCATCATCCCCATCATCCCCATCATCTCCATCCCCACCATCCCCACCATCTCCATCATCTCCATCTCCATCTCCATCTCCATCCCCATCCCCATCTCCATCATCTCCATCATCCCCATCTCCATCATCTCCATCATCTCCATCTCCACCATCTCCATCATCTCCATCCTCTCCATCATCTCCATCATCTCCATCATCCCCATCCCCATCTCCATCATCCCCATCTCCATCATCTCCCTCATCTCCCTCATCCCCATCATCCCCATCATCCCCATCCCCACCTCCATCATCTCCATCATCTCCATCATCTCCATCCCCATCATCTCCACCATCTCCATCACCCCCATCCCCACCTCCACCACCTCCATCCTCACCTCCTTCCCCATGGCGGCTCCTCCGAGGTCCTCCCAGTGCCTCCCAGTCCCTCCCCACCTCCCCTTATACCCCTCGGCCACCGCCCCAAGGTGACTCCCACCCCCTTGACTTTGACTCCGTGGCCACCACCCCCCCCTCTTCCCAATCCTCATTTTCCTCCTCCTGGAGGCTCCCAAACCTTCTTCTCCCCCAGGACCTCGAGGACCTCGATCTTCTGGGTCCCCTCAACCCCCCTGGGGGCTCCCGGAGAAGGTCCCCTTGTCCCCTTCCCCATTGTCCTCTCCTCGTCCTTGACGCCCCCCCCTCATTCCTTATCTTCTCCTTCCTTATCCAGCGCCCAGAGGAACCTCGTTAATGATTAATTAGCGATAACGTATCGGGTCCCGTTGACCTGGGAGACGTCTCCATGGGTTCCACCAACCCAACCTTGAAGGTCCCAGGGGGGACGGGACCATCCAGCCCCCCCGGGAGGTCCAGGGGGTGGTGGGACCGGGATCTATGGAGCTTCTGGGGGGGGGGGGGGGGTGGGAACTGGGATTGGGGGGTGGGAACTGGGATTGGGGGGTGGGAACTGGGATTGGGGGGTGGGAACTGGGATTGGGGGGGTGGGAACTGGGATTGGGGGGGTGGGAACTGGGATTGGGGGGTGGGAACTGGGATTGGGGGGCTGGGAACTGGGATTGGGGGGGTGGGAACTGGGATTGGGGGCTGGGAACTGGGATTGGGGGGGAACTGGGATTGGGGGGGTGGGAACTGGGATTGGGGGGGTGGGAACTGGGATTGGGGGCTGGGAACTGGGATTGGGGGGGTGGGAACTGGGATTGGGGGGCTGGGAACTGGGATTGGGGGGCTGGGAACTGGGATTGGGGGGGTGGGAACTGGGATTGGGGGCTGGGAACTGGGATTGGGGGGCTGGGAACTGGGATTGGGGGGTGGGAACTGGGATTGGGGGCTGGGAACTGGGATTGGGGGGGTGGGAACTGGGATTGGGGGGCTTCAAACTGGGATTGGGGGGATGGGAACTGGGATTGGGGGGGTGGGAACTGGGATTGGGGGGGAACTGGGATTGGGGGCTGGGAACTGGGATTGGGGGGCTGGGAACTGGGATTGGGGGGTGGGAACTGGGATTGGGGGGGTGGGAACTGGGATTGGGGGCTGGGAACTGGGATTGGGGGGGTGGGAACTGGGATTGGGGGGCTTCAAACTGGGATTGGGGGGATGGGAACTGGGATTGGGGGGGTGGGAACTGGGATTGGGGGGGTGGGAACTGGGATTGGGGGCTGGGAACTGGGATTGGGGGGGGAACTGGGATTGGGGGGGTGGGAACTGGGATTGGGGGGGGAACTGGGATTGGGGGGGTGGGAACTGGGATTGGGGGGTGGGAACTGGGGTTGGGGGGCTGGGAACTGGGATTGGGGGGGTGGGAACTGGGATTGGGGGGGGAACTGGGATTGGGGGGGTGGGAACTGGGATTGGGGGGGAACTGGGATTGGGGGGGTGGGAACTGGGATTGGGGGCTGGGAACTGGGATTGGGGGGGGAACTGGGATTGGGGGGGTGGGAACTGGGATTGGGGGCTGGGAACTGGGATTGGGGGGGTGGGAACTGGGATTGGGGGTTGGGAACTGGGATTGGGGGGGTGGGAACTGGGATTGGGGGGGTGGGAACTGGGATTGGGGGCTGGGAACTGGGATTGGGGGGCTGGGAACTGGGATTGGGGGGGTGGGAACTGGGATTGGGGGCTGGGAACTGGGATTGGGGGGGTGGGAACTGGGATTGGGGGGTGGGAACTGGGATTGGGGGGGTGGGAACTGGGATTGGGGGGTGGGAACTGGGATTGGGGGCTGGGAACTGGGATTGGGGGGCTGGGAACTGGGATTGGGGGGGTGGGAACTGGGATTGGGGGCTGGGAACTGGGATTGGGGGGGTGGGAACTGGGATTGGGGGGTGGGAACTGGGATTGGGGGGGTGGGAACTGGGATTGGGGGGGTGGGAACTGGGATTGGGGGCTGGGAACTGGGATTGGGGGGCTGGAAACTGGGATTGGGGGGTGGGAACTGGGATTGGGGGGGTGGGAACTGGGATTGGGGGGCTGGGAACTGAGATTGGGGGGGTGTGAACTGGGATTGGGGGCTGGGAACTGGGATTGGGGGGGTGGGAACTGGGATTGGGGTGTGGGAACTGGGATTGGGGGGCTGGGAACTGGGATTGGGGGGGTGGGAACTGGGATTCGGGGGTGGGAACTGGGATTGGGGGGCTGGGAACTGGGATTGGGGGGGTGGGAACTGGGATTGGGGGCTGGGAACTGGGATTGGGGGGGTGGGAACTGGGATTGGGGGGCTGGGAACTGGGATTGGGGGGGTGGGAACTGGGATTGGGGGGGTGGGAACTGGGATTTGGGGCTGGGAACTGGGATTGGGGGCGTGGGAACTGGGATTGGGGGGCTGGGAACTGGGATTGGGGGGTGGGAACTGGGATTGGGGGGTGGGAACTGGAATTTGGGGGCTGGGAACTGGGATTGGGGGCTGGGAACTGGGATTGGGGGGGTGGGAACTGGGATTGGGGGGTGGGAACTGGGATTGGGGGGTGGGAACTGGGATTGGGGGGTGGGAACTGGGATTGGGGGGCTGGGAACTGGGATTGGGGGGGTGGGAACTGGGATTGGGGGGCTTCAAACTGGGATTTGGGGGGTGGGAACTGGGATTGGGGGGCTGGGAACTGGGATTGGGGGGCTGGGAACTGGGATTGGGGGCTGGGAACTGGGATTGGGGGGCTGGGAACTGGAATTTGGGGGGGTGGGAACTGGGATTGGGGGCTGGGAACTGGGATTGGGGGGTGGAAACTGGGATTGGGGGGGTGGGAACTGGGATTTGGGGGTTGGGAACTGGGAATGGGGGGGTGGGAACGGGGATTGGGGGGGTGGGAACTGGGATTGGGGGGGTGGGAACTGGGATTGGGGGGCTGGGAACTGGGATTGGGGGGTGGGAACTGGGATTGGGGGGCTGGGAACTGGGATTGGGGGGGTGGAAACTGGGATTGGGGGGCTGGGAACTGGGATTGGGGGGCTGGGAACTGGGATTAGGGGGTGGGAACTGGGATTGGGGGGGTGGGAACTGGGATTGGGGGGGGTGGGAACTGGGATTGGGGGGCTGGGAACTAGGATTGGGGGGGTGGGAACTGGGATTGGGGGGTGGGAACTGGGATTGGGGGCTGGGAACTGGGATTGGGGGGGTGGGAACTGGGATTTGGGGGGTGGGAACTGGGATTGGGGGGTGGGAACTGGGATTTGGGGGGGTGGGAACTGGGATTGGGGGCTGGGAACTGGGATTGGGGGGTGGGAACTGGGATTGGGGGCTGGGAACTGGGATTGGGGGGGTGGGAACTGGGATTGGGGGCTGGGAACTGGGATTGGGGGGGTGGGAACTGGGATTGGGGGGGTGGAAACTGGGATTGGGGGGCTGGGAACTGGGATTTGGGGGGTGGGAACTGGGATTGGGGGGGTGGGAACTGGGATTGGGGGGGTGGGAACTGGGATTGGGGGGGGTGGGAACTGGGATTGGGGGGGTGGGAACTGGGATTGGGGGGCTGGGAACTGGGATTGGGGGGTGGGAACTGGGATTGGGGGGGTGGGAACTGGGATTGGGGGCTGGGAACTGGGATTGGGGGCTGGGAACTGGGATTGGGGGGCTGGGAACTGGGATTGGGGGGGTGGGAACTGGGATTGGGGGGGTGGGAACTGGGATTGGGGGGGTGGGAACTGGGATTGGGGGCTGGGAACTGGGATTGGGGGGGTGGGAACTGGAATTTGGGGGGGTGGGAACTGGGATAGGGGGGTGGAAACTGGGATTGGGGGGGTGGGAACTGGGATTGGGGGCTGGGAACTGGGATTGGGGGGTGGAAACTGGGATTGGGGGGGTGGGAACTGGGATTTGGGGGTTGGGAACTGGGAATGGGGGGGTGGGAACTGGGATTGGGGGGTGGGAACTGGGATTGGGGGGGTGGGAACTGGGATTGGGGGGCTGGGAACTGGGATTGGGGGGGTGGGAACTGGGATTGGGGGGGTGGAAACTGGGATTGGGGGGGTGGGAACTGGGATTGGGGGGCTGGGAACTGGGATTGGGGGGGTGGGAACTGGGATTGGGGGGTGGGAACTGGGATTGGGGGGGTGGGAACTGGGATTGGGGGGGTGGGAACTGGGATTGGGGGGGTGGAAACTGGGATTGGGGGCTGGGAACTGGGATTGGGGGGCTGGGAACTGGGATTGGGGGGGTGGGAACTGGGATTGGGGGCTGGGAACTGGGATTGGGGGGGTGGGAACTGGGATCGGGGGGCTGGGAACTGGGATCGGGGGGGTGGTAACTGGGATCGGGGGCTGGGAACTGGGATGGGGGGTGGGAACTGGGATTGGGGGGGTGGGAACTGGGATTGGGGGGTGGGAACTGGGATTGGGGGGGTGGGAACTGGGATTGGGGGGGTGGGAATTGGGATTGGGGGGGTGGGAACTGGGATTGGGGGCTGGGAACTGGGATTGGGGGGTGGGAACTGGGATTGGGGGGCTGGGAACTGGGATTGGGGGGGTGGGAACTGGGATTGGGGGGGTGGGAACTGGGATTGGGGGGCTGGGAACTGGGATTGGGGGGGTGGGAACTGGGATTGGGGGGCTGGGAACTGGGATTGGGGGGGTGGGAACTGGGATTGGGGGCTGGGAACTGGGATTGGGGGGCTGGGAACTGGGATTGGGGGGCTGGGAACTGGGATTGGGGGGGTGGGAACTGGGATTGGGGGGTGGAAACTGGGATTGGGGGGCTGGGAACTGGGATTGGGGGGTGGAAACTGGGATTGGGGGGCTGGGAACTGGGATTGGGGGGGTGGGAACTGGGATTGGGGGGGTGGAAACTGGGATTGGGGGGGTGGGAACTGGGATTGGGGGGGTGGGAACTGGGATTGGGGGCTGGGAACTGGGATTGGGGGGGTGGGAACTGGGATTGGGGGGCTGGGAACTGGGATTGGGGGGGTGGGAACTGGGATTGGGGGGTTGGAACTGGGATTTGGGGGGTGGGAACTGGGATTGGGGGGCTGGGAACTGGGATTGGGGGGGTGGGAACTGGGATTGGGGGGTGGGAACTGGGATTGGGGGGCTGGGAACTGGGATTGGGGGGTGGGAACTGGGATTGGGGGGGTGGGAACTGGGATTGGGGGGTGGAAACTGGGATTGGGGGGGTGGGAACTGGGATTGGGGGGCTGGGAACTGGGATTTGGGGGGTGGGAACTGGGATTGGGGGCTGGGAACTGGGATTGGGGGGCTGGGAACTGGGATTGGGGGCTGGAAACTGGGATTGGGGGGGTGGGAACTGGGATTGGGGGGCTGGGAACTGGGATTTGGGGGGTGGGAACTGGGATTGGGGGGCTGGGAACTGGGATGGGGGGGTGGGAACTGGGATTGGGGGGCTGGGAACTGGGATTGGGGGGGTGGGAACTGGGATTTGGGGGGGTGGGAACTGGGATTGGGGGGTGTGAACTGGGATTGGGGGGGTGGGAACTGGGATTCGGGGGGTGGGAACTGGGATTGGGGGGGTGGGAACTGGGATTGGGGGCTGGGAACTGGGATTGGGGGGCTGGGAACTGGGATTGGGGGGTGGGAACTGGGATTGGGGGGGTGGAAACTGGGATTGGGGGGTGGGAACTGGGATTGGGGGGGTGGGAACTGGGATTGGGGGGGTGGGAACTGGGATTGGGGGGGTGGGAACTGGGATTGGGGGAGTGGGAACTGGGATTGGGGGGTGGGAACTGGGATTGGGGGGGTGGGAACTGGGATTGGGGGGCTGGGAACTGGGATTGGGGGGGTGGGAACTGGGATTGGGGGGGTGGGAACTGGGATTGGGGGGTGGGAACTGGGATTGGGGGGCTGGGAACTGGGATTGGGGGGGTGGGAACTGGGATTGGGGGGCTGGGAACTGGGATTGGGGGGGTGGGAACTGGGATTGGGGGATGGGAACTGGGATTGGGGGGGTGGGAACTGGGATTGGGGGGGTGGGAACTGGGATTGGGGGATGGGAACTGGGATTGGGGGGGTGGGAACTGGGATTGGGGGGCTGGGAACTGGGATTGGGGGGGTGGGAACTGGGATTGGGGGGCTGGGAACTGGGATTGGGGGGGTGGGAACTGGGATTGGGGGATGGGAACTGGGATTGGGGGGGTGGGAACTGGGATTGGGGGATGGGAACTGGGATTGGGGGGGTGGGAACTGGGATTGGGGGGCTGGGAACAGGGATTGGGGGGGTGGGAACTGGGATTGGGGGGCTGGGAACTGGGATTGGGGGGGTGGGAACTGGGATTGGGGGGTGGGAACTGGGATTGGGGGGGTGGGAACTGGGATTGGGGGGCTGGAAACTGGGATTGGGGGGGTTGGAACTGGGATTGGGGGGGTGGGAACTGGGATTGGGGGGCTGGGAACTGGGATTGGGGGGGCTGGGAACTGGGATTGGGGGGGTGGGAACTGGGATTGGGGGGCTGGGAACTGGGATTGGGGGGGTGGGAACTGGGATTGGGGGGTGGGAACTGGGATTGGGGGGCTGGGAACTGGGATTGGGGGGCGGGAACTGGGATTGGGGGGCTGGGAACTGGGATTGGGGTGGGAACTGGGATTGGGGGGGTGGGAACTGGGATTGGGGGGCTGGGAACTGGGATTGGGGGGCGGGAACTGGGATTGGGGGGCTGGGAACTGGGATTGGGGGGGTGGGAACTGGGATTGGGGGGGGAACTGGGATTGGGGGGGTGGGAACTGGGATTGGGGGGTGGGAACTGGGATTGGGGGGGTGGGAACTGGGATTGGGGGGTGGGAACTGGGATTGGGGGGGTGGGAACTGGGATTGGGGGGCTGGGAACTGGGATTGGGGGCTGGGAACTGGGATTGGGGGCTGGGAACTGGGATTGGGGGGCTGGGAACTGGGATTGGGGGGGTGGGAACTGGGATTGGGGGCTGGGAACTGGGATTGGGGGGCTGGGAACTGGGATTGGGGGGCTGGGAACTGGGATTGGGGGGGTGGGAACTGGGATTGGGGGGCTGGGAACTGGGATTGGGGGGTGGGAACTGGGATTGGGGGCTGGGAACTGGGATTGGGGGGGTGGGAACTGGGATTGGGGGCTGGGAACTGGGATTGGGGGGCTGGGAACTGGGATTGGGGGGGTGGGAACTGGGATTGGGGGGGTGGAAACTGGGATTGGGGGGGTGGGAACTGGGATTGGGGGGTGGGAACTGGGATTGGGGGGGTGGGAACTGGGATTGGGGGGGTGGGAACTGGGATTGGGGGGCTGGGAACTGGGATTGGGGGGGTGGGAACTGGGATTGGGGGGGTGGAAACTGGGATTGGGGGGTGGGAACTGGGATTGGGGGCTTCAAACTGGGATTGGGGGGGTGGGAACTGGGATTGGGGGGGTGGAAACTGGGATTGGGGGGCTGGGAACTGGGATTGGGGGCTGGGAACTGGGATTGGGGGGGTGGGAACTGGGATTGGGGGGGTGGGAACTGGGATTGGGGGGATGGGAACTGGGATTGGGGGATGGGAACTGGGATTGGGGGGGTGGGAACTGGGATTGGGGGGGTGGGAACTGGGATTGGGGGGGTGGGAACTGGGATTTGGGGGGGTGGGAACTGGGATTGGGGGCTGGGAACTGGGATTGGGGGGCTGGGAACTGGGATTTGGGGGGGTGGGAACTGGGGTTGGGGGGGTGGGAACTGGGATTGGGGGGCTGGGAACTGGGATTGGGGGGGTGGGAACTGGGATTGGGGGGCTGGAACTGGGATTGGGGGGGTGGGAACCGGGATTGGGGGGGTGGGAACCGGGATTGGGGGGCTGGGAACTGGGATTGGGGGGGTGGGAACTGGGATTGGGGGGGTGGGAACTGGGATTGGGGGGCTGGGAACTGGGATTGGGGGGGTGGGAACTGGGATCGGGGGGGTGGGAACTGGGATTGGGGGCAGGGAACTGGGATTGGGGGGGTGGGAACTGGGATTGGGGGGGTGGGAACTGGGATTTGGGGGGGTGGGAACTGGGATTGGGGGCTGGGAACTGGGATTGGGGGGGTGGGAACTGGGATTGGGGGGCTGGGAACTGGGATTTGGGGGGGTGGGAACTGGGGTTGGGGGGGTGGGAACTGGGATTGGGGGGGGTGGGAACTGGGATTGGGGGGCTGGGAACTGGGATTGGGGGGGTGGGAACTGGGATTGGGGGGCTGGGAACTGGGATTGGGGGGCTGGAACTGGGATTGGGGGGGTGGGAACCGGGATTGGGGGGTGGGAACCGGGATTGGGGGGGTGGGAACCGGGATTGGGGGGCTGGGAACTGGGATTGGGGGGGTGGGAACTGGGATTGGGGGCAGGGAACTGGGATTGGGGGGCTGGGAACTGGGATTGGGGGGGTGGGAACTGGGATTGGGGGGCTGGGAACTGGGATTGGGGGGGGAACTGGGATTGGGGGGGTGGGAACTGGGATTGGGGGGGTGGGAACTGGGATTGGGGGCTGGGAACTGGGATTGGGGGGGTGGGAACTGGGATTGGGGGGTGGGAACTGGGATTGGGGGGGTGGGAACTGGGATTGGGGGGGTGGGAGCTGGGATTGGGGGGGTGGGAACTGGGATTGGGGGGGTGGGAACTGGGATTGGGGGGCTGGGAACTGGGATTGGGGGGCTGGGAACTGGGATTGGGGGGGTGGGAACTGGGATTGGGGGGCTGGGAACTGGGATTGGGGGGTGGGAACTGGGATTGGGGGGCTGGGAACTGGGATTGGGGGGGTGGGAACTGGGATTGGGGGGCTGGGAACTGGGATTGGGGGGGTGGGAACTGGGATTGGGGGGGCTGGGAACTGGGATTGGGGGGCTGGGAATTGGGATTGGGGGGCTGGGAACTGGGATTGGGGGGGTGGGAACTGGGATTGGGGGGCTGGGAACTGGGATTGGGGGGTGGGAACTGGGATTGGGGGGGTGGGAACTGGGATTGGGGGGTGGGAACTGGGATTGGGGGGCTGGGAACTGGGATTGGGGGGGTGGGAACTGGGATTGGGGGGCTGGGAACTGGGATTGGGGGGCTGGGAACTGGGATTGGGGGGGTGGGAACTGGGATTGGGGGGGTGGGAACTGGGATTGGGGGGCTGGGAACTGGGATTGGGGGCTGGGAACTGGGATTGGGGGGGTGGGAACTGGGATTGGGGGGGTGGGAACTGGGATTGGGGGGGTGGGAACTGGGATTGGGGGGCTGGGAACTGGGATTGGGGGCTGGGAACTGGGATTGGGGGGTGGGAACTGGGATTGGGGGGCTGGGAACTGGGAATGGGGCTGGGAACTGGGATTGGTGGGGTGGGAACTGGGATTGGGGGCTGGGAACTGGGATTGGGGGGGTGGGAACTGGGATTGGGGGGGGTGGGAACTGGGATTGGGGGGCTGGGAACTGGGATTGGGGGGTGGGAACTGGGATTGGGGGGCTGGGAACTGGGATTGGGGGCTGGGAACTGGGATTGGGGGGGTGGGAACTGGGATTGGGGGGTGGGAACTGGGATTGGGGGCTGGGAACTGGGATTGGGGGGGTGGGAACTGGGATTGGGGGGGTGGGAACTGGGATTGGGGGGGTGGGAACTGGGATTGGGGGGGTGGGAACTGGGATTGGGGGGTGGGAACTGGGATTTGGGGGTGGGAACTGGGATTGGGGGGGTGGGAACTGGGATTTGGGGGGTGGGAACTGGGATTGGGGGGGTGGGAACTGGGATTTGGGGGTGGGAACTGGGATTGGGGGGGTGGGAACTGGGATTTGGGGGCTTCAAACTGGGATTGGGGGGCTCTGGGGCCTCTTGGTGGCACCTGGTGAGGAGAAGGAGGAAGGAGATGAGCTCCGGTGGCTTCGAGCGTGGGAGGCGGCTCAGAACCCGGACGCTTGGGGCTCCTCGTGTCCCCGAGGGGTGGGAGGAGAAGACCCAGCAGGTCAACCGGGTCCTTCTCGGCCTCTCGAAGCTCCTCGGGAGCCACCACGGAGGCTCCGAAACCCTCCTGGGTGGCTCCTTGGATCTCCTCGAGAAGCTCCAGGTCCTCCCAGAAGCTCCAGGTCCTCCTAGAAGCTCCAGGATGAGGCTCCTCGTCTTCGTCTTCTTCTTCATCCCAGGTAGGAACCTTCGCGGGGTGGTGGGACCTTCTCAAAATCCCAGTTTCCAGCCCCAAATCCCAGTTTCCAGCCCCCAAATCCCAGGTTCCAGCCCCAAAATCTTCAAATCACCTTGATCCTCAAGGTTCTTCAGGTCTTGGAGGTTCAAACCCTCCTCAGATCTTCTCCAAACCTGGTTTTATGGGTCCTTGGGTCCCAAACCACCTTGATTCTTGGTCTCCAGGTCCTCAAAACTCTTCGTTCCTCAAGGTTCTTCAGCACTTGGAGGTCTGAAGCCTCCTTAGATCTTCTCCAAACCTGCTTTTATGGGTTCCTGGGTCTCCCAGGTCCCCAAAACTCCTCAATTCTCAAGGTTCTTCAGCTCTTTGAGGTTTGAAGCCTCCTCAGATCTTCTCCAAACCTGCTTTTATGGGTCCTTGGGTCCCAAACCACCTTGATTCTTGGTCTCCAGGTCCTCAAAGCTCCTTGTTCCTCAAGGTTCTTCAGGTCCTGGAGGTTTGAACCCTCCTTAGATCTTCTCCAAACCTGGTTTTATGGGTTCTTGGGTCTCCAAGGTCCCCAAAACTCCTCATTCCTCAAGGTTCTTCAGCTCTTTGAGGTTTGAAGCCTCCTTAGATCTTCTCCAAACCTGGTTTTATGGGTCCTTGGGTCCCAAACCACCTTGATTCTCGGTCTCCAGGTCCCCAAAACTCCTCGATCCTCAAGGTTCTTCAGGTCTTGGAGGTCTGAAGCCTCCTTAGATCTTCTCCAAACCTGGTTCTATGGGTCCCTGGGTCTCCAACCCCCTCAGGTTCCTCCTCGTTCTGCGAGTCCCCGGTGGTGACGGTCCCCAGGAAGCTGGTGGCCTGGCCGGACACCTGCGTCTCCATCCCCTGCCGCTACAACCTGTGCCGAGCGGGACCCAGAGCCGAAATCCAGCAGCTCCGCTGGCTCCACCGACCCCTCTACGACCAAGATCTCAAGATCTTCTCGGGCCGCACGGTCCTGGACCTTCAAGGGACCCCCGGAAGCCACCAAGGGGGGTGCGACCTGCTCCTCCCCAAGGTCCAGAAGGACGATGGTGGCACCTACGGCCTCAGGGTGGTGGCCAAGACCCCCAAGGACCCTCAGAAGCTCCTCTGGATGGAGATGATCGAGGTCAACGTCTCCAGTAGGTGACAACGAGGCCTCGCGGCCCCATCTCCCCGCCCCGTCCCCGAGGTCCTCGTGTCCCTCAAGGTCTCCTTGTCCCCCTCCAGGTGTCCCCCCGTCCCCTCACCTGTGGCCACCGTCCCCCTCCCCCCTCCCCCAAGGCCTGGTGGCCACCTGGGGCTGCTGGGTGGCCACCACGTGTCCCCAGGACCCGCCCAGCCTCACCTGGGAGGGGTCGGTGGCCACCGAGGAGGCCACCGTGGGCCCCTGGACGCCCCCCGGGGCCACCGAGGAGGACGCCGCGGCCACCGTCGGCGTCCGATTGACCTTCACGCCTCGATGGTTCCACGACGGGACAACCCTGAGGTGTCACCTCCGGGCCCCCAACGGCTCCTCGGTGGCTCAAGCCGAGCAGAAGATCCAGGTCCACTGTGAGATATGGGGTGGGGTGGGGGTCCAGAAGGTCCTTGAGGGCTTCTAGGAGGTTCTCGAGGAGGTTTTGGGAGTTCTTGAGGGGTTCTAGGAGGTTCTTGAGGAGGTTTTGTGGGTTCTTGAAGGGTTCTGAAGGTCCTTAAGGAGTTCTAGGAGGTTCTTGAGGAGGTTTTGTGGGTCCTTGAGGGGTTCTAGGAGGTTCTTGAGGAGGTTTTGGAGGTTCTTGAGGGGTTCTGAAGGTCCTTAAGGAGTTCTAGGAGGTTCTTGAAGAGGTTTTGTGGGTTCTTGAGGGGTTCTAGGAGGTTCTTGAGGAGGTTTTGTGGGTTCTTGAGGGTTTCTAGGAGGTTCTTGAGGAGGTTTTGTGGGTTCTTGAAGGGTTCTAAGAGGTTCTTGAGGAGTTTTTGTGGGTCCTTGAGGGTTTCTAGGAGGTTCTTGAGGAGGTTTTGTGGGTTCTTGATGGGTTCTAGGAGGTTCTTGAGGAGGTTTTGTGGGTTCTCGATGGGTTCTGGAGGTCCTTGAGGAGGTTTTGGAGGTTCTTGAGGAGGTTTTGTGGGTTCTTGAAGGGTTCTGAAGGTCCTTAAGGAGTTCTAGGAGGTTCTTGAGGAGGTTTTGTGGGTCCTTGAGGGGTTCTAGGAGGTTCTTGAGGAGGTTTTGGAGGTTCTTGAGGGGTTCTGAAGGTCCTTAAGGAGTTCTAGGAGGTTCTTGAAGAGGTTTTGTGGGTTCTTGAGGGTTTCTAGGAGGTTCTTGAGGAGGTTTTGTGGGTTCTTGAGGGTTTCTAGGAGGTTCTTGAGGAGGTTTTGTGGGTTCTTGAAGGGTTCTAAGAGGTTCTTGAGGAGTTTTTGTGGGTCCTTGAGGGTTTCTAGGAGGTTCTTGAGGAGGTTTTGTGGGTTCTTGATGGGTTCTAGGAGGTTCTTGAGGAGGTTTTGTGGGTTCTCGATGGGTTCTGGAGGTCCTTGAGGAGGTTTTGTGGGTTCTTGAAGGGTTCTGGAGGACCTTGAGGAGTTTTTGTAGGTTCTTGATGGGTTCTAGGAGGTTCTTGAGAAGGTTTTGTGGGTCCTTGACGGGTTCTAGGAGGTTCTTGAAGAGGTTTTGTGGGTCCTTGATGGGTTCTAAGAGGTTTTTGAGGAGTTTTTGTGGGTCCTTGAGGGTTTCTAGGAGGTTCTTGAGGAGGTTTTGTGGGTTCTTAAGGGGTTTTAGGAGGTTCTTGAGGAAGTTTTGTGGGTTCTTGATGGGTCCTGAAGGTCTTTGAGGGGTCCTAGGAGGTTCTTGAGGAGGTTTTGTGGGTTCTTGATGGGTTCTAGGAGGTTCTTGAGGAGGTTTTGTGGGTTCTCGATGAGTTCTGGAGGTTCTCGAGGAGGTTTTGTGGGTTCTTGAGGGGTCCTGAAGGTCTTTGAGGGGTCCTAGGAGGTTCTTGAGGAGGTTTTGTGGCTCCTTGATGGTCCTGAAGGTCTTCGAGGGGTCTTAGGAGGTTCTTGAGGAGGTTTTGTGGCTTCTTGAGGGGTTCTGGAGGTCCTTGAGGAGCTTTTGTGGGTTCTCGATGGGTTCTGGAGGTTCTCGAGGAGGTTTTGTGGGTTCTTGATGGGTTCTAGGAGGTTCTTGAGGAGGTTTTGGAGGTTCTTGAGGAGGTTTTGTGGGTTCTCGATGGGTCCTGAAGGTCCTTGGGGGGGTCCTAGGAGGTTCTTGAGGAGGTTTTGTGGGTTCTCGATGGGTTCTGGAGGTTCTCGAGGAGGTTTTGTGGGTTCTTGATGGGTTCTAGGAGGTTCTTGAGGAGGTTTTGTGGGGTCTTGAGGGGTTCTGGAGGGTCTTTGAGGGGTTTTAGGAGGTTCTTGAGGAGGTTTTGTGGCTCCTTGATGGGTTCTGAAGGTCCTTGGGGGGTCCTAGGAGGTTCTCGAGGAGGTTTTGTGGGTTCTCGAAGGGTGCTGGAGGTTCTCAAGGAGGTTTGGGGGGTTCTTGATGGGTTCTGGAGGTTCTTGAGAAGGTTTTGGAGGTTCTTGAGGGGTTCTGAAGGTCCTTAAGGAGTGCTAGGAGGCTCTTGAGGAGGTTATGGGGGTTCTTGGTGGGTTCTGGAGGTTCTTGAGGAGGTTTTGGGGGTCCTTGATGGGTTCTAGGAAGTCCTTGAGGAGTTTTTGTGGGTTCTTGATGGGTTCTAGGAGGTCCTTGAGGAGGTTTTCTGGGTTCTTGATGGATTCTAGGAGCTTTTTAAGGAGGTTTTGGGGTCCTTGAGGGGCTCTCCTCCCTCCCCAGACCCCCCTCGCGACGTGTGGGTGGAGGTGAC
Organism: Phaenicophaeus curvirostris; assembly: GCF_032191515.1. NCBI lineage: Eukaryota > Metazoa > Chordata > Aves > Cuculiformes > Cuculidae > Phaenicophaeus > Phaenicophaeus curvirostris. The sequence continues at coordinate 17,707 of NW_027206903.1, read as the reverse complement.
GCCTTCGTCCCCCGTCCCGGAGGGCCGGGAGGTGACGTTGAGGTGCCGGGAGGCGTCCAACCCCCCTTCCCACCACTTCGCGTGGAGCTTGGAGGGTCGGGACCTTCCTCACGGCTCCGACCTCCTCGTCCTCCGCCCCGTCCGGCCCCAAGACGCCGGCGTCTACACCTGCCGGGCCACCAACTCCATGGGGACAACCCAGTCGCGGGCCACCCGGCTCCAGGTCCTCTGTGAGTGGGGCCCCAGCCCCCCAATCCCAGTTCCCAGCCCCCCAATCCCAGTTCCCAGCCCCCAATCCCAGTTCCCAGCCCCCCGATCCCAGTTCCCAGCCCCCCGATCCCAGTTCCCACCCCCCAATCCCAGTTCCCAGCCCCCCAATCCCAGTTCCCACCCCCCAATCCCAGTTCCCACCCCCCAATCCCAGTTCCCACCCCCCAATCCCAGTTCCCACCCCCCCAATCCCAGTTCCCACCCCCCCAATCCCAGTTCCCAGCCCCCCGATCCCAGTTCCCAGCCCCCCGATCCCAGTTCCCACCCCCCAATCCCAGTTCCCAGCCCCCCAATCCCAGTTCCCACCCCCCCAATCCCAGTTCCCAGCCCCCCAATCCCAGTCACCCCCCCAATCCCAGTTCCCAGCCCCCCAATCCCAGTTCCCAGCCCCCCAATCCCAGTTCCCACCCCCCAATCCCAGTTCCCACCCCCCCAATCCCAGTTCCCACCCCCCAATCCCAGTTCCCAGCCCCCCAATCCCAGTTCCCAGCCCCCCAATCCCAGTTCCCAGCCCCCCAATCCCAGTTCCCACCCCCCCAATCCCAGTTCCCAGCCCCCCAATCCCAGTTCCCAGCCCCCCAATCCCAGTTCCCACCCCCCCAATCCCAGTTCCCAGCCCCCAAATCCCAGTTCCCACCCCCCCAATCCCAGTTCCCACCCCCCAATCCCAGTTCCCAGCCCCCCATCCCAGTTCCCAGCCCCCGATCCCAGTTCTCAGCCCCCCAATCCCAGTTCCCACCCCCCCAAATCCCAGTTCCCACCCCCCAATCCCACTTCCCACCCCCCCAATCCCAGTTCCCACCCCCCCAATCCCAGTTCCCACCCCCCCCAATCCCAGTTCCCACCCCCCCAATCCCAGTTCCCACCCCCCCAATCCCAGTTCCCACCCCCCAATCCCACTTCCCACCCCCCCCAATCCCAGTTCCCAGCCCCCAATCCCAGTTCCCACCCCCCAATCCCAGTTCCCAGCCCCCAATCCCAGTTCCCACCCCCCAATCCCAGTTCCCACCCCCCAATCCCAGTTCCCAGCCCCCCAATCCCAGTTCCCAGCCCCCAATCCCAGTTCCCAGCCCCCAATCCCAGTTCCCACCCCCCCAATCCCAGTTCCCACCCCCCAATCCCAGTTCCCAGCCCCCCCAATCCCAGTTCCCAGCCCCCCAATCCCAGTTCCCAGCCCCCAATCCCAGTTCCCACCCCCCAATCCCAGTTCCCAGCCCCCCCAATCCCAGTTCCCAGCCCCCCAATCCCAGTTCCCAGCCCCCAATCCCAGTTCCCAGTCCCCCAAATCCCAGTTCCCACCCCCCAATCCCACTTCCCACCCCCCCATCCCAGTTCCCACCCCCCCCAATCCCAGTTCCCAGCCCCCGATCCCAGTTCTCAGCCCCCCAATCCCAGTTCCCACCCCCCCAAATCCCAGTTCCCACCCCCCATCCCACTTCCCACCCCCCCAATCCCAGTTCCCAGCCCCCAATCCCAGTTCCCACCCCCGCAATCCCAGTTCCCACCCCCCCAATCCCAGTTCCCAGCCCCCAATCCCAGTTCCCACCCCCCCAATCCCAGTTCCCAGCCCCCAATCCCACTTCCCACCCCCCCAATCCCAGTTCCCAGCCCCCCAATCCCAGTTCCCAGCCCCCCCATCCCAGTTCCCACCCCCCCAATCCCAGTTCCCACCCCCCCAATCCCAGTTCCCAGCCCCCAATCCCAGTTCCCACCCCCCAATCCCAGTTCCCAGCCCCCCAATCCCAGTTCCCAGCCCCCCAATCCCAGTTCCCAGCCCCCCAATCCCAGTTCCCACCCCCCCAATCCCAGTTCCCAGCCCCCAAATCCCAGTTCTTACCCCCCCAATCCCAGTTCCCACCCCCCCAATCCCAGTTCCCAGCCCCCCCAATCCCAGTTCCCAGCCCCCCAATCCCAGTTCCCACCCCCCAATCCCAGTTCCCACCCCCCCAATCCCAGTTCCCACCCCCCAATCCCAGTTCCCAGCCCCCCATCCCAGTTCCCAGCCCCCGATCCCAGTTCCCAGCCCCCGATCCCAGTTCTCAGCCCCCCAATCCCAGTTCCCACCCCCCCATCCCAGTTCCCAGCCCCCGATCCCAGTTCCCAGCCCCCGATCCCAGTTCTCAGCCCCCCAATCCCACTTCCCACCCCCCCAATCCCAGTTCCCACCCCCCAATCCCAGTTCCCACCCCCCCAATCCCAGTTCCCAGCCCCCAATCCCAGTTCCCACCCCCCCAATCCCAGTTCCCACCCCCCAATCCCAGTTCCCACCCCCCCAATCCCAGTTCCCACCCCCCAATCCCACTTCCCACCCCCCCAATCCCAGTTCCCAGCCCCCAATCCCAGTTCCCACCCCCCAATCCCACTTCCCACCCCCCCAATCCCAGTTCCCACCCCCCCCAATCCCAGTTCCCAGCCCCCGATCCCAGTTCTCAGCCCCCCAATCCCAGTTCCCACCCCCCCAATCCCAGTTCCCACCCCCCCATCCCACTTCCCACCCCCCCAATCCCAGTTCCCAGCCCCCAATCCCAGTTCCCACCCCCGCAATCCCAGTTCCCACCCCCCCAATCCCAGTTCCCAGCCCCCAATCCCAGTTCCCACCCCCCCAATCCCAGTTCCCACCCCCCCAATCCCACTTCCCACCCCCCCAATCCCAGTTCCCACACCCCAATCCCAGTTCCCAGCCCCCCAATCCCAGTTCCCAGCCCCCCCATCCCAGTTCCCACCCCCCCAATCCCAGTTCCCACCCCCCCAATCCCAGTTCCCAGCCCCCAATCCCAGTTCCCACCCCCCAATCCCAGTTCCCAGCCCCCCAATCCCAGTTCCCAGCCCCCCAATCCCAGTTCCCAGCCCCCAATCCCAGTTCCCACCCCCCCAATCCCAGTTCCCACCCCCCAATCCCAGTTCCCAGCCCCCCAAATCCCAGTTCCCACCCCCCAATCCCAGTTCCCAGCCCCCCAATCCCAGTTCCCAGCCCCCAATCCCAGTTCCCACCCCCCCAATCCCAGTTCCCAGCCCCCAATCCCAGTTCCCACCCCCGCAATCCCAGTTCCCACCCCCCCAATCCCAGTTCCCAGCCCCCAATCCCAGTTCCCACCCCCCCAATCCCAGTTCCCAGCCCCCAATCCCACTTCCCACCCCCCCAATCCCAGTTCCCACACCCCAATCCCAGTTCCCAGCCCCCCAATCCCAGTTCCCAGCCCCCCAATCCCAGTTCCCAGCCCCCAATCCCACTTCCCACCCCCCCAATCCCAGTTCCCACACCCCAATCCCAGTTCCCACCCCCCCAATCCCACTTCCCACCCCCCCAATCCCAGTTCCCACACCCCCATCCCAGTTCCCACCCCCCCAATCCCAGTTCCCACCCCCCCAATCCCAGTTCCCACCCCCCAATCCCAGTTCCCACCCCCCAATCCCAGTTCCCACCCCCCAATCCCAGTTCCCAGCCCCCAATCCCAGTTCCCACCCCCCAATCCCAGTTCCCAGCCCCCCAATCCCAGTTCCCACCCCCCCAATCCCAGTTCCCACCCCCCCAATCCCAGTTCCCACCCCCCAATCCCAGTTCCCAGCCCCCCAATCCCAGTTCCCAGCCCCCCAAATCCCAGTTCCCACTCCCCAATCCCAGTTCCCACCCCCCCAATCCCAGTTCCCAGCCCCCAATCCCAGTTCCCACCCCCCAATCCCAGTTCCCAGCCCCCCAATCCCAGTTCCCAGCCCCCAATCCCAGTTCCCACCCCCCCAATCCCAGTTCCCACCCCCCAATCCCAGTTCCCAGCCCCCCAATCCCAGTTCCCAGCCCCCCAAATCCCAGTTCCCACCCCCCAATCCCAGTTCCCACCCCCCAATCCCAGTTCTCAGCCCCCCAATCCCACTTCCCACCCCCCCAATCCCAGTTCCCAGCCCCCCAAATCCCAGTTCCCACCCCCCAATCCCAGTTCCCACCCCCCAATCCCAGTTCTCAGCCCCCCAATCCCACTTCCCACCCCCCCAATCCCAGTTCCCAGCCCCCCAAATCCCAGTTCCCACCCCCCAATCCCAGTTCCCAGCCCCCCAATCCCAGTTCCCACCCCCCCAATCCATCCCAGTCCCTCCCAGTCACCCCCCGTCCCTCTCCCAGTCCCCCCCAGTTCGGTGCTGGTGCAGCAGGTGCCGCCGGTTCCCGCCGTCCTCGGCCTCGACTCCATCCGGCTCCGGTGCCGCTTCCAGGCGGGATTTCCCGCCTCTTCCTGGGTCACGTGGTTCCGCGACGGCCTCCAGGTCCCCCCGGAACCGGATTCGGAGCCGGAGTCGAAGCCGGAACCGGATTCGGAGCCGGATTCGGAGCCGGATTCGAAGCCGGAGCCGGATTCGAGGCCAAATCTGCATTCGGAGCCGGATTCGGAGGCGGAGTCGGAGCCGGAAGTGGATCTGGAGTCGGAGTCGGATTTGGTGCTTCGGAAGCCGGAGCCGCGAGACGGAGACGTCGCCTTCCAGTGTCGAGTGCGGAACGAGGCCGGAGAGGGCTGGAGCCCCCCCGGAAGGGTCCAGATCAGCTGTGAGGAAATGGGGGGGGAAGTGGGGAGGAAGTAGGGGGGAAGTGGGGGGGGAAGGAGGGAAAACATGGAGAAAAATGGGGGAAAATGGGGGAAAATGGGAAAAAAAAGGAGAAAGAAAAGGAGAAAGAAAGGGAGGAAAAAAGGGAGGAAAAAAGGGAGGAAAAAAGGGAGGAAAAAAGGGAGGAAAAAAGGGAGGAAAAAAGGGAGGAAAAAAGGGAGGAAAAAAGGGAGGAAAAAAGGGAGGAAAAAAGGGAGGAAAAAAGGGAGGGAAAAAGGGAGGAAAAAAGGGAGGAAAAAAGGGAGGAAAAAGGGAGGAAAAAAGGGAGAAAAAAAGGGAGAAAAAAAGGAGAAAAAAAGGAGAAAAAGGAGGAGGAGAAAAAGGAGGAGGAGAAAAAGGAGGAGGAAAAAAGGAGGAGGAAAAAAGGAGGAGGAAAAAAGGAGGAGGAAAAAAGGAGGAGGAAAAAAGGAGGAGAAGAAAAGGAGGAGGAGAAAAGGAGGAGAAAAAAGGAGGAGAAAAAAAGGAGAAAAGTGAGGGGGAAATAGAGGAAAATGAGGGAAAATGGGGGGAAATCAGGGAAATGGGGGGAAGGGGTGAAAAAATGGAGAAAAATGAGGGGAAATGAGAGGGAATGAGGGGGAATGGGGGGAAAAGGGGGAAAAATGGAGAAAAATGAGGGGGAAATGGGGGAAAAATGGAGAAAAATGAGGGGGAAATGGGGGAAAATGGGGGGAAATGAGAGAGAAATGAGGGAAAATGGGTAAAAATGGGGAAAAGGAGCAAAAAATGGAGAAAAACGATGGGGAAATGGGGGAAAAGGAGCAAAAAAATGGAGAAAAGTGAGGGGGAAATGGGGGAAAATGAAGGAAATGGGGAGGAAATGGGGAGAAAGGAGTGAAAAATGGAGAAAAATGAAGGGAAAATGGGGAAAAATGGGGGAATGGGGGGAGAAAGGAGGGAAAAAATGGAGAAAAATGGAAAAAAAATGAGGGGAAATGGGGAAAAGGAGCAAAAAAATGGAGAAAAGTGAGGGGGAAATGGGGGGAAATGAAGGAAATGGGGAGGAAAGGAGGGAAAAGGAGCGAGAAAATGGAGAAAAGTGAGGGGAAATGAGAGGGAAATGGGGGGAAATGGGGGGAAAGGAGTGAAGAAATGGAGAAAAATGAAAGGAAAATGGGGAAAAATGGGGAAAAGGAGCAAAAAAATGTAGAAAAATTATGGGAAAGTGGGGGAAAAGGAGCAAAAAAAGGAGAAAAATGAGGGGAAATGAGGGGGAAATGGAGAGAATGAGGGAAAAATGGAGAAAAATGGGGAAAATGGAGAAAAATGAGGGGAAAATGGGGAAAAGGAGTGAAAAAAAGGAGAAAAGTGAAGGGGAAATGGGGGAAAATGAGGGAAATGGGGAGGAAATGGGGAAATGGGGGGAAAGGAGTGAAAAAATGGAGAAAAATGAGGGGAAATGAGAGGGAAATGGGGGAAAATGAGGGGAATGGGGGGAAAGGAGTGAAAAAATGGAGAAAAATGAAAGGAAAATGGGGAAAATGGGGAAAAGGAGCGAAAAATGTAGAAAAATGAAGGGAAAATGGGGGGAAATGGGGAGGGAAGGAGGGAAAAGGAGTGAAAAAATGGAGAAAAATGAGGAGGAATGGGGGGAAATGAGGGGAAATGGAGAAAATGAGGTAAAATGAGGTAAAATGAGGTAAAATGAGGTAAAATGGAGAAAAAAGGGAAAAAATGGGGGAAAATGAGGGGAAAATGAGGGGAAAATGAGGGGAAAATGAGGGGAAAATGAGGGGAAAATGAGGGGAAAATGAGGGGAAAATGAGGGGAAAATGAGGGGAAAATGAGGGGAAAATGAGGGGAAAATGAGGAAACGGAGTGAAAAAAAGGAGAAAAGTGAAGGGGAAATGGGGGAAATGAAGGAAATGGGGAGGAAATGGGGAGGGAAGGAGGGAAAAGGAGCGAAAAAATGGGGAAAATGAGGGGAAAATGGGGAAAAATGGGGAAAAGGAACAAAAAATGTAGAAAAATGACGGGGAAATGGGGGGAAATGGGGGAAATGGGGGGAAAGGAGCAAAAAATGGAGAAAAATGAGGGGAAAATGGGGAAAATGAGGGGGAATGGGGAGGAAATGGGGAGGGAAGGAGGGAAAAGGAGTGTAAAAAAGGAGAAAAATGAGGGGAAATGAGAGAGAAATGAGGGAAAATGGGGAAAAATGGGGGGAAATGGAGAGGGAAATGGAGAGGGAAATGGAGAGGGAAATGGAGAGGGAAATGGAGAGGGAAATGGAGAGGGAAATGGAGAGGGAAAAGATGGAGAAAAATGAGAGGAAATGAGAGAGAAATGAGGGAAAATAGGGGAAATGGAGGGAAAGGAGTGAAAAAATGGAGAAAAATGAAGGGAAAGATGGGGGAAAATGGGGGGAAATGGGGGAAAATGGGGGGAATGAGTGAAAAAATGGAGAAAAATGAAGGGAAAATGGGGAAAAATGGGGAAAAGGAGCAAAAAAATGTAGAAAAATGAGGGGAAAATGGGGGAAAATGGGGGGAAATGGGGGGAAAAATGGAGAAAAGTGAGGGGGAAGGGGGAAAATGGGGGAAATGGGGAGGAAATGGGGAGGGAAGGAGGGAAAAGGAGTGAAAAAATGGAGAAAAATGAGGAGAAAATGAGGGGAAATGGGGAAAAGGAGTGAAAAAATGGAGAAAAGTGAGGGGAAACGAGAGAAATGAGGGAAAATAGGGGAAATGGAGGAAATGGGGGGAAAGCAGTGAAAAAATGGATAAAATGAAGGGAAAATGGGGGAAAATGGGGAAAAGGAGCAAAAAAATGATGGGGAAATGGGGGAAAATGGGGGAAATGGGGGGATAAGGGGTGAGGAAATGGAGAAAAATGGAGAAAAATTAGAGGGAAATGGGGAAAACGAGGGGAAAATGGAGAAAATTGGAGAAAATGGGGGAAAATGGGGGGAAATAAGTAAAAAAACGAGAAAAATTAGGGGAAATGAGGGGGAATGGGGGGAAATGAGTGAAAAATGGAGAAAAATGAAGGGAAAATGGGGAAAAGGAGCAAAAAAATGTAGAAAAATGAGGGGAAATGAGAGGGAAATGGGGGGATAAGGGGGAAAAGGGGGGAAAAATCGATAAAAATGGAGAAAAACTAGGGGGAAATGGGGAAAATGGGGAAAAATGAGGGGAAAATGGAGAAAAATAGAGAAAAATTTGAGAAAGGAGGGAAAAGGAGTGAACAAACGGAGAAAAATGAGGGGGAAATGAAGGAGAAATGGAGAAAAATGATGGGGAAATGTGGAAAATGAGGGGAAATGGGGAAAATGAGGGGGAAATGGGGGGGAAATGAGGTCTGGGACCTTCAAAAGGGGATCCAGGACCCCAAAATGAGGTCCAAGACCCAAAACGAGTTCCAGAACCTTCAAAAATGAGGTCCAAGACCCCAAAATGAGGTCCAGAACCTTCAAAATGGGATCTGGAACCTTCAAAAATGAGGTCCAAGACCCCAAAATGAGGTCCAGACCCTTCAAACTGGGATCCAGGACCCCAAAAATGAGCTCCAAGAGCCCAAAATGAGGTCCAAGCGCCCAAAATGAGGTCCAGGACCTTAAAAAATGGGATTCAGGACCCCAAAACGGGATCCAGGACCTTCAAAATTGGATCCAAGGCCCTAAAACGAGGTCCAGAACCTTCAAAGTTGAGGTCCAAGACCCAAAATGAGGTCCAGAACCTTCAGAAATGAGGTCCAACACCTTCAAAAATGGAATCCAGGACCCCAAACTGAGGTCCAAGCCCCCCAAAATGAGGTCCAGAACCTTCTAAAACGAGTCCAGGACCTTGGAACCTCGGTCTGAGGAGGCCAGAAGGTCCCTAGATGTTTAAGCGTCTCCTCTTGGCTCCCCAGTCGCGCCCCGAGAGGTGGAACTGGAGGTGTCACCAGGCCCCGAGGTGGAGGAGAAGACCGAGGTGACCTTGAGGTGCCGCGGCCGGTCCCGCCCCCCGCCGAGCTCCTTCGAGTGGATCCAGGATGGAAGAAGCCTGGGAAGAAGCTACAGGGGTTGGTGGGTCCTCCCGGCCGTGGGGACCTCCCAGGCCGGGCGCTACCGGTGCCGAGTGACCAACGAGGTGGCCACCACGGAGTCCCAGGAGGTCAACGTCCGCGTCTACTGTGAGTGGACACCAGGGGTGGGGCCTCTGGGAGCCTCCTGAGATCCTGGGGGGGGGGCTTGGAGAACCTCAAGTCCATGGGATCCATCAAGGGGCCCTTGGAGAAGCTCAAATCCATCATTGAGGGACCCTTGGAGAACCTCAACCCCATGGGATCCATCAAGGGGCCCTTGGAGAAGCTCAAATCTGTGATTGAGGGGCCCTTGGAGAACCTCAGCTCCATGGGATCCATCAAGGGGCCCTTGGAGAAGCTCAAATCTGTGGTTGAGGGGCCCTTGGAGAACCTCAAGTCCATGGGATCCATCAAGGGGCCCTTGGAGAAGCTCGAATCTGTGGTTGAGGGGCCCTTGGAGAACCTCAACTCCATGAGATCCATCAAGGGGCCCTTGGAGAAGCTCAAATCTGTGGTTGAGGGACCCTTGGAGAACCTCAACTCCATGGGATCCATCAAGGAGCCCTTGGAGAAGCTCAAATCTGTGGTTGAGGGACGACCCTTGGAGAACCTCAACTCCATGGGATCCATCAAGGGGCCCTTGGAGAAGCTCAAATCTGTGGTTGAGGGGCCCTTGGAGAACCTCAAGTCCATGAGATCCTTCAAGGGGCCCTTGGAGAAGCTCAAATCCATGATTGAGGGGCCCTTGGAGAACCTCAACTCCATGGGATCCATCAAGGGGCCCTTGGAGAAACTCAAATCCGTGGTTGAGGGACCCTTGGAGAACCTCAACTCCATGGGATCCTTCAAGGGGCCCTTGGAGAAGCTCAAATCCATGGAAAATGAGGGGAAAATGGGGGAAAATGAGGGGAAATGGAGGAAAACGAGAGGAAAATGGAGGAAAACGAGGGGAAATGGAGGAAAACGAGGGGAAATGGAGGAAAACGAGGGGGAAATGGAGGAAAACGAGGGGGAAATGGGGGAAAACGAGGGGGAAATGGGGGAAAACGAGGGGAAACGGAGGAAAACGAGGGGGAAATGGAGGAAAACGAGGGGAAAATGGAGGAAAACGAGGGGAAAATGGGGGAAAACGAGGGGGAAATGGGGGAAAAGGAGGGGGAAATGGAGGAAAAGGAGGGGAAATGGAGGAAAAGGAGGGGAAATGGAGGAAAAGGAGGGGAAATGGAGGAAAAGGAGGGGAAATGGAGGAAAAGGAGGGGGAAATGGAGGAAAAGGAGGGGGAAATGGAGGAAAACGAGGGGAAATGGAGGAAAACGAGGGGAAACGGAGGAAAACGAGGGGAAACGGAGGAAAACGAGGGGGAAATGGAGGAAAACGAGGGGGAAATGGGGGAAAACGAGGGGGAAATGGGGGAAAACGAGGGGGAAATGGGGGAAAACGAGGGGAAATGGAGGAAAACGAGGGGAAATGGGGGAAAACGAGGGGAAATGGGGGAAAACGAGGGGGAAATGGAGGAAAACGAGGGGGAAATGGAGGAAAACGAGGGGAAATGGGGGAAGACGAGGGGAAATGGGGAAGACGAGGGGGAAACGGGGGAAGACGAGGGGGAAACGGGGGAAGACGAGGGGGAAACGGGGGAAGACGAGGGGGAAATGGAGGAAAACGAGGGGGAAATGGAGGAAAACGAGGGGGAAATGGAGGAAAACGAGGGAAATGGAGGAAAACGAGGGGAAATGGAGGAAAACGAGGGGGAAATGGGGGAAAACGAGGGGGAAATGGGGGAAAACGAGGGGGAAAGGGGAAAAAATGGGGGAAGTGAGGGGAAAACGGTGAAAATGATGAAAAAATGAGGAAAATGGGGGAAAAGGTGGAAAAAATTTAGAAAAACTAGGGGGAAAGGGGAAAAATAATGGGGAAAATGGGGGGAAATGGAGGAAAATGAGGGGAAATGGGGAAAAATTAGGAAAATGAGGGGAAAATGAGGGGAAAATGGGGAAAAATTGAGGAAAATGAGGGGAAAACAGGGAGAAACAGGGAAAACGAGGGGAAAGCGGGGGGAAAAATGAGGAAAATGATGAGAAAATGAGGAAAAATTTAGGAAAATGGGAGGAAACGAGGGGAAACAGAAAAATGGGGGAAAATGAGGGGAAATGGAAAATAATTGAGGAAAAGAAGGGGCAAATGGGAAAAATTTGAGGAAAATGAGGGGAAACCAGGGGAAAATGAGGGGAAAATGGTGGAAAACAGTGGGAAATTGGGAAAATTGAGGAAAACAGGAGAAATGGGGGGAAATGAGGGGAAAATGGAGGAAGATGAGGGGGAAACGGAGGAAAATGAGGGGGAAATGGAGGAAAATGAGGGGAAAACGGAGGAAAACGAGGGGGAATGGAGGAAAATGAGGTGGAAATGGAGGAAAACGAGGGGGAAACGGAGGAAAACGAGGGGGAAACGGGGGAAGATGAGGGGGAAATGGGGGAAGATGAGGGGAAATGGGGGAAGATGAGGGGGAAACGGAGGAAAATGGAGGAAAATGAGGGGGAAACGGAGGAAAATGGAGGAAGATGAGGGGGAAACGGAGGAAAATGGAGGAAAATGAGGGGGAAACGGAGGAAAACGAGGGGGAAACGGAGGAAAATGGAGGAAGATGAGGGGGAAATGGAGGAAAACGAGGGGGAAACAGAGGAAAACGAGGGGGAAACGGAGGAAAACGAGGGGGAAACGGAGGAAAACGGAGGAAAATGAGGGGAAAACGGAGGAAAACGAAGGGGAAACGGAGGAAAAATTGAGGAAAACGGTGGGAAAGCCCTTGGAGACCCCCTGGGCCCCCCCGGTCTCCTCCTCCTCCCCGTAGACTCCACGGGCACCATCGTCCGGAAAACCTTCCTGGGCCTCGGTGTCGGCCTGGGCCTCCTGGTGGCCGCGGTTACCCTCGGCTGCGTCCTGCGGCGCCGGTGAGACCCGCCACCTCCCGGATTTGACCCCCCCCCCGGCTCCTCCTCCAAGAGGTTTTTGAAGCCCTCTGAGATGTCCTCCCGCAGGTTTCTCCAACGTCCAGCGGCGTCCGATGAGGAACCGGTGGTGGAACCTTCCGGAACGTTCTTCCTCAGGAAGAAGAAGGTGGTGGTTGGGCTCCAGCTGAGAAGGTCCCGGAGGTCCTCGAGCTCCATCTCGAGCTCCTCCTCATGGTCTCCTCTCTCCTCGCAGCCCTGGGCTCCGGGGTCTTCTCCGTCTCCTGGAGACGAAGGCGCCGCCACCTCCTCCTCCTCCTCCTCCTCCGGGTCACCTCCTGGGGACACCGTGGTCTACAGTGTCCTCCAGAGGAGCCACGAGGCCACCAAGGTCCTCAAACCCCCCCTAGATGCCCCCAAGACCCCCCAGATGCCCCCAACCCCCCCTAGATGCCCCCAAGACCCCCCTCGATGCCCCCAAGACCCCCTAGATGCCCCCAAGACCCCCCTAGATGCCCCCAAGACCCCCTAGATGCCCCCAATGACCCTCCTAGATGCCCCCAAGACCCCCTAGATGCCCCCAAGATCCCTCTAGATGCCCCCAAGACCCCCTAGATGCCCCCAAGACCCCCCTAGACGCCCCCAAGACCCCCTCGATGCCCCCAAACCCCCCCTAGATGCCCCCAAGACCCCCTCGATGCCCCCAAGACCCCCCTAGATGCCCCCAAGACCCCCTAGATGCCCCCAACCCCCCCTAGATGCCCCCAACCCCCCCTAGACGCCCCCAAGACCCCCCTAGATGCCTCCAAGACCCCCCTAGATGCCCCCAAGACCCCCTAGATGCCCCCAAGACCCCCCTAGATGCCCCCAACCCCCCCTTCATGCCCCCAAGACCCCCCTAGATGCCCCCAAGACCCCCCCTAGATGCCCCCAACCCCCCCTAGATGCCCCCAAGACCCACCTAGATGCCCCCAAGACCCCCTAGATGCCCCCAAGACCCCCCTAGATGCCCCCAAGACCCCCCCTAGATGCCCCCAAGAACCCCTCGATGCCCCCAAACCCCCCCTAGATGCCCACAAGACCCCCTCGATGCCCCCAAGACCCCCCTAGATGCCCCCAAGACCCCCCTAGATGCCCCCAAGACCCCCCTAGATGCCCCCAAGACCCCCCTGGATGCCCCCAAGACCCCCTAGATGCCCCCAAGACCCCCCTAGATGCCCCCAAGACCCCCTCGATGCCCCCAAGACCCCCCTAGATGCCCCCAAGACCCCCTCGATGCCCCCAAGACCCCCCTGGATGCCCCCAAGACCCCCTAGATGCCCCCAAGACCCCCCTAGATGCCCCCAAGACCCCCTCGATGCCCCCAAGACCCCCCTAGATGCCCCCAAGACCCCCTAGATGCCTCCAAGACCCCCCTAGATGCCCCCAAGACCCCCTAGATGCCCCCAAGACCCCCCTAGACGCCCCCAAGACCCCCCTAGATGCCCCCAAGACCCCCTAGATGCCCCCAAGACCCCCCTAGATGCCCCCAAGACCCCCTAGATGCCCCCAAGACCCCCTAGATGCCCCCAAGACCCCCCTAGATGTCCCCAAGATCCCTCTAGATGCCCCCAACCCCCCCTCGATGCCCCCAAGACCCCCCTAGATGTCCCCAAGACCCCCCTAGATGCCCCCAAGACCCCCTCGATGCCCCCAAGACCCCCCTCGATGCCCCCAAGACCCCCCTAGATGTCCCCAAGACCCCCCTAGATGTCCCCAACCCCTCTAGATGCCCCCAAGACCCCCCTAGATGCCCCCAAGACCCCCTCGATGACCCCAACCCCCCCTAGATGCCCCCAACCCCCCCTAGATGCCCCCAAGACCCCCTAGACGCCCCCAACCTCCCCTAGATGCCCCCAAGACCCCCCCAGATGCCCCCAAGACCCCCTAGATGCCCCCAAGACCCCCCTAGATGCCCCAAGACCCCCCTAGATGCCCCCAAGACCCCCCTCGATGCCCCCAAGACCCCCTAGATGCCCCCAAGACCCCCCTAGATGCCCCCAAGACCCCCCAGATGCCCCCAAGACCCCCCTAGACGCCCCCAAGACCCCCCTAGACGCCCCCAAGACCCCCCTAGATGCCCCCAAGACCCCCCTAGATGCCCCCAAGACCCCCCCAGATGCCCCCAAGACCCCCCTAGATGCCCCCAAGACCCCCTAGATGCCCCCAAGACCCCCCTAGATGCCCCCAAGACCCCCCCAGATGCCCCCAAGACCCCCCTAGATGCCCCCAAGACCCCCCCAGATGCCCCCAAGACCCCCCTAGATGCCCCCAAGACCCCCTAGATGCCCCCAACCCCCCCTAGATGCCCCCAAGACCCCCCTAGATGCCCCCAACCCCCCCTTCATGCCCCCAAGACCCCCCTAGATGCCCCCAAGACCCCCTAGATGCCCCCAAGACCCCCTAGATGCCCCCAACCCCCCCTAGATGCCCCCAAGACCCCCCTAGATGCCCCCAACCCCCCCTTCATGCCCCCAAGACCCCCCTAGATGCCCCCAAGACCCCCCTAGATGCCCCCAAGACCCCCTAGATGCCCCCAAGACCCCCCCAGATGCCCCCAAGACCCCCCCAGATGCCCCCAAGACCCCCCTAGATGCCCCCAAGACCCCCCTAGATGTCCCCAAGACCCCCTAGATGCCCCCAACCCCTCTAGATGCCCCCAAGACCCCTCTAGATGCCCCCAACCCCTCTAGATGCCCCCAACCCCCCCAGATGCCCCCAAGACCCCCCCAGATGCCCTCAAGACCCCCCTAGATGCCCCCAAGACCCCCCTCGATGTCCCCAACCCCCCCTAGATGACCCCTAGATGCCCCCAATGACCCCCTCGCTGTCCCCTCTCAGGCCACCGAGGGTCCCGACTACGAGAACGTCCCCCCAGGAGCCACCGGAGGGGACGGGGACGCCGAGGGGACCTTGGTCTACGCCACCTTGGCCTTGTCCTCCTCCTCCTCGCCGAGGCCACCGCGAGGCCACCAGGCTGGGGACACGGTGGAGTATTCGGTCCTGAGGCCCTGAGGAGCTCGGGGCCACCAGGAGGCCCCAGAATAAAGGTCTCGAGGTTCCTGATGGAGATTTCGGGTCCTCCTGGGTTGAGGGTCCCCCAGGAACCCCCCTGAGATGCCACCTAGAGCCTCCAAGCCACCTCAGAGCCTCCAGGAACCCCCCTGAGGTGCCACCAATGTCCTCAAAGGCACCTCAGAGCCTCCAGGAACCCCCCTGAGGTGCCACCAACAGCCTCAAAGCCACCTCAGAGCCTCCAGGAACCCCCCTGAGGTGCCACCAACGTCCTCAAAGCCACCTCAGAACCTCCAGGAACCCCCCTGAGGTGCCACCAACAGCCTCAAAGCCACCTCAGAGCCTCCAGGAACCCCCCTGAGGTGCCACCAACAGCCTCAAAGCCACCTCGGAGCCTCCAGGAACCCCCCTGAGGTGCCACCAACAGCCTCAAAGCCACCTCAGAGCCTCCAGGAACCCCCCTGAGGTGCCACCAACAGCCTCAAAGCCACCTCAGAGCCTCCAGGAACCCCCCTGAGGTGCCACCAACAGCCTCAAAGCCACCTCAGAGCCTCCAGGAACCCCCCTGAGGTGCCACCAACAGCCTCAAAGCCACCTCAGAGCCTCCAGGAACCCCCCTGAGGTGCCACCAATGTCCTCAAAGCCACCTCAGAGCCTCCAGGAACCCCCCTGAGGTGCCACCAACAGCCTCAAAGCCACCTCAGAGCCTCCAGGAACCCCCCTGAGGTGCCACCAACAGCCTCAAAGCCACCTCGGAGCCTCCAGGAACCCCCCTGAGGTGCCACCAACAGCCTCAAAGCCACCTCAGAGCCTCCAGGAACCCCCCTGAGGTGCCACCTCCAACCGGACCCCCCCCAAAACCCCGAAATTGGACCTGAAAAAAGAGAAATTGGAGCAAAAATGTGGAAATTTGGAGGCAAAAGGTGGAAATTTGGAGGCAAAAGGTGGAAATTCGAGGGCAAAAGGTGGAAATTTGGAGAAAAAGTGGAAATTGGGGGGCAAAAGGCGGAAATTGGGGGGCTAAAGGTGGAAATTTGGAGAGAAAAAGAACAAATTTGGAGATAAATCTGAAAATTTGGAGGCAAAAGGTGGAAATTTGAGGATAAAAAGTTGAAATTTGGAGGCAAAAGGTGGAAATTTGGAGGCAAAACGTGGAAATTTGGAGAAAAACGTGGAAATTTGGAGAAAAACGTGGAAATTTGGAGAAAAACGTGGAAATTTGGAGGCAAAAGGTGGAAATTTGGAGAGAAAAAAAGCAAATTTGGAGAGAAAACACGGAGATTTGGAGATAAACCTGAAAATTTGGAGGCAAAAGGTGGAAATTTGGAGGCAAAATGTGGAAATTTGGAGAAAAACGTGGAAATTCGGAGAAAAGGTGGAAATTTAGAGGCAAAAGGCAGAAATTTGAGGACGAAAAGTGGAAATTTGGAGGCAAAAGGCGGAAATTTGAGGACAAAAGGCAGAAAATTGGAGAGAAAACGTGGAAATTCAGAGATAAATAGGAAAATTTGGAGGCAAAAGGTGGAAATAGGGAGGCAAAAGGTGGAAAATTGAGGTCAAAAGGTGGAAATTGGGGGGCAAAAGGTGGAAATTTGGAGAGAAAACATGGAAATTTGGAGAGAAACCTGAAAATTTGGAGGCAAAAGGTGGAAATTTGAGGGCTAAAGGTGGAAAATTGAGGTCAAAAGGTGGAAAATTGGGGCAAAAGGCGGAAATTTGGGGGCAAAAGGCGGAAATTGGGGGGCAAAAGGCGGAAATTGGGGGGCAAAAGGCGGAAATTGGGGGGCAAAAGGCGGAAATTTGGGGCAAAAGGCGGAAATTTGGAGGCAAAAGGCGGAAATTTGGGGCAAAAGGCGGAAATTTGGAGGCAAAAGGCGGAAATTTGGGGGCAAAAGGCGGAAATTGGGGGGCAAAAGGCGGAAATTTGGGGGCAAAAGGCGGAAATTTGGGGGCAAAAGGCGGAAATTTGGGGGCAAAAGGCGGAAATTTGGGGCAAAAGGCGGAAATTCAGAGATAAATAGGAAAATTTGGAGGCAAAAGGTGGAAATTGAGGGGCAAAAGGCGGAAATTTGGCGATAAATCTGAAAATTTTGAGGCAAAAGGTAGAAAATTGAGGTCAAAAGGTGGAAATTTGGAGGCAAAAGGCGGAAATTTGAGGACAAAAAGTGGAAATTTGGAAATTTGGGGCACTTGTGGGGCAGGGGGGGTCTCTATGGGGCAGGGGGGTCTCTATAGGGTCTCTATGGGTCTCTATAGGGCAGGAGGGGGGCCTCTATGGGGTCTCTATGGGGCAGGGGGGTCTCTATGGGGGGCAGGGAGGTCTCTATGGGGCAGGGGGGTCTCTATGGGTCTCTATAGGGTCTCTATGGGGCAGGGGGGTCTCTATGGGGTCTCTATGGGGTCTCTATGGGTCGGGGGGGTCTCTATGGGGCAGGGGGGGTCTCTCATGGGGGGAAGGGAGGTCTCTATGGGGTCTCTATGGGTCTCTATAGGGTCTCTATGGGGCGGGGGGGTCTCTATGGGGCAGGGGGGGTCTCTATGGGGTCTCTATGGGTCCCTATAGGGTCTCTATGGGGCAGGGGGGGTCTCTATGGGGTCTCTATGGGTCCCTATAGGGTCTTTATGGGGCAGGGGGGTCTCTATGGGGCAGGGGGGTCTCTATGGGGCAGGGGGGGGTCTCTATGGGGTCTCTATAGGGCGGGGGGGGGTCGCTATAGGGCTCGTGCCCCACAGACTCTATGGGGCTGAGGGCGCCGCGCGCGTTTCCCTCCTTCCCCTTTGCCGCCTCCACAAAATGGCGGCGCCCGCTCGGGCCGCTCTGCCCTTCAGGCCTCGTTCCC